>NC_090763.1:65846851-65851851 GCF_036898095.1 Palaemon carinicauda
CTGAACTCTCCTAAATCCGCTGTGATAGAAGTTTAGTTAGTTCAGAGTGGAAAAAGTTGCTGCCAATTAATTATAAATCCAGTGACTAACTATACGATTAATTTCTAATCCAGCGACTAGCTATAGCTTTCAATTAATTCCGAAGACAATGAATAGCTATACAATCGATTTCAAAGATATCAGTGAGTCATCAGAAGCCATTGCCTGGCCCTTGTGTGTCCTAGCTTGGGTGGAGAGGGGGGCTTGGGCGCTGATCATATGAATATAGTCAGTCTCTAGGGCATTGTCCTGCTTGTTAGGGCAATGTCACTGTCCCTTCCCTATACCATTCATGAGTGGCCTTGATAAACCTTTAGAACATGATTATCCTCCTGAATATGAATTCTGTAGAGGAATTTTTTTTTAATTTCTCAGGCCAGGAACCTGGAACGGTCGATGGAGGAGTCCTGGATTTATGATCTCAGGGACTCTTTCATTTCTTGAATTACGCCCCGCGAGAACACTCATTCGGGAAAATGAATGTAGGAAATGTATAGCTTTGGGTTATTAGAGAGAGAGAGAGAGAGAGAGAGAGAGAGAGGGGTTGTGGGAGGTATGGAAGGAGATAATACAAATATAGGTAAAAAACTAGTAAATTGGAGAGAGAGAGAGAGAGAGAGAGAGAGAGAGAGAGAGAGAGAATGTAGGAAATGTATAGCTTTGGGTTATTCTTTGCCATGAGAGAGAGAGAGAGAGAGAGAGAGAGAGAGAGAGAGATTTTTCAAGGTTTTGTGTTAATAGGTTTTCTTTCGACTAAAGATGGGTGCTACAGCTGAATTCGTTGTCTCTCTCAGCACATTTTTTTGGTCATTTGTTTACATTTTTTTTATACTTTTGGTTATTCGTTTACGTTTTATATACTTTTTGTATATTAGTTTACATTTTTTATACGTTTTAGTAGATTTGAAGTTTTACTTTATTTGTTAAGAATTTTTGGTGTTTTTAAATAAGTTATACGTTTTTATTTGTTCACATTTTTATACGTTTTGTGTTTGCTTAAATTTATCCTTTTTAGTTTGTGTTTGCATTTTTATACTTTTGTGTTGTTTTTATTTTTCATACTTTTTTGTTTATTTATTTACTTTATCCTTTTTTTATTTGTTTAATTTATCCTTTTTTTATTAGTTTACTTTATAATTTTTTTGTTTATTTGTTCATACTTATACTTTTAGTGCTTATTTGATCACACTTTTAATACGCCAGAACGTTTTCCTATACCTTTCCACACCACTTTTCACAAGGCACTAACCTCCTCAGGCAACAGGAAGAATGATAAAAGATGAAATATAACTAAAGTCAGAAAACAGTAGCAATTTAAACCCGTTCCGGCCAATAAATACGGGTTGTTTTCCGGCGTTGCAAGTTGCATCGGAACAACAATCATGCCAATAAATACGGTTTGTTTTCCGGCGTTGCAAGTCGCATCGGAACAACAGTCATGCCAATAAATACGGTTTGTTTTCCGGCGTTGCAAGTCGCATCGGAACAACAGTAATGCCAATAAATACGGTTTATTTTCCGGCGTTGCAAGTTGCATCGGAACAACAGTCATGCCAATAAATACGGTTTATTTTCCGGCGTTGCAAGTTGCATCGGAACAACAGTAATGCCAATAAATACGGTTTATTTTCCGGCGTTGCAAGTTGCATCGGAACAACAGTCATGCCAATAAATACGGTTTATTTTCCGGCGTTGCAAGTTGCATCGGAACAACAGTAATGCCAATAAATACGGTTTATTTTCCGGCGTTGCAAGTTGCATCGGAACAACAGTCATGCCAATAAATACGGTTTGTTTTCCGGCGTTGCAAGTTGCATCGGAGCAACACATACCAATAAATACGGGTTGTTTTCCAGCGTTGCAAGTTGCATCGGAGCAACACATACCAAAAAATACGGGTTGTTTTCCGGCGTTGCAAGTCGCATCGAAACAACACTCATGACGGGGCGTACAATAAAACATCTCTTTGGGATTCGGAAAGTGATTTGTAGGGGAATGTATGGGGCTAAATGATAGGGTGATTTTTTTTTTTTTTTTTTTTTTTTTTTTTTTTCTAGCACCGCAGTGGAAGCCGCCTTCATGCGGATATCTGTTTTTATTATTATTGTTATTATTGATATTATTATTATTACAAACTAAGATGGAATCCTAGTTGTGACGGAAAGATTAGCGATTGCTATAAACATATCCTATTTATTTAAATTTTTTATGACAATAATAGTAATTAAGGATGCTCATTTAAGGCTTGCTACTACTATTAATACTACTGAATTATTATTATTATTATTATTATTATTATTATTATTAGCTAAACTACAACCCTAGTTGGGAAAGCAGGATGCCATAAGTCCAAGGGCTCCAGGGAAAATAGCCCAGTGAGGAAAGGAAATAAGGATATAAATAAACTTGTTGGTAATGACAGAAATACTATCGCTAATGATAATCACTTTCAGGAATACTGGAGTTATTAAAGAAAGACTACTACTACTACTACTACTACTACTACTACTACTACTAATGATAATAATAATAATACAATGATGATAATAATAGAGATACTAAATTTTTTTTTTACAAATAATTACATAATTAAAATAACCCCCTTCTTGAATCTTACAACTTCTATTTACCTTCAACCTTTGCTAATTTTTTTTTACTATCCAATTTCCTATTTTTCATGAGTGACAGTTCCTCCCTTTTTTACCCTTAAGGGGATATAACAATAAGGGTTTAAGGAGGAAGGATAAGGGTAAAGAAGAGGGAGGGGGGGGGGGAAGGGTAGAGATTGCATCGTGGCCATCCTGCTACCTGCTAATCTGCTGGAGGAGGTGATGGAAGTCCGTAAAGGGCTAGTCATGCCTGCTGGGGTCGGATTGACTTTCAAACACACGCAACTCTTCCACTGTATACAGGTGATATTAATTCTCTCTCTCTCTCTCTCTCTCTCTCTCTCTCTCATATAATTATATATATATATATATTATATATATATATTATATATATATATATATATATATGTGTATGTATATATGTGTATGTATTTTTTTCTCACCATTACTGTTTTTTTTCTCTCTTTCTGTATATATTTATATATATATATATATATATACATATATATATATATATATATATATACATATATATATATATATATGTATATATATATATATATATATATATCATTCACTATTAATGTTGTGTATTTACTTCTCAAATCATATCTTAGTTTTATCGATTAGCCCAGCTCCCGTCTTTACATATCTGCATTTTCATTTCTAAAAGTGACATTGAACAGATTGAAGAAAAATAATAAGTAGAAGATTACCGTAAACAAAGAAAGAGGAAGAACAAGACGAACAAAAAGAAGAAAAAAAAACCGGGCTGAAGTCTTTTTCCATTTGATGAAGATCCTTTTCCATATAGTAATTTCTCGACGGAAGACAATCTCGTTGTCTTGACATGACAGCGTATTGGCTCTGTGGAACATTTCCTCTCGAATTATTTGCTCACTGACGTCATGAGATTGTGGCATTGCGTGTAAATAGTCAGTCGTTTTGTGTGCTGGAAAAGGGGGGCGTCGGGGGGGGGGGGGTGTTCTAGTGGGTACCCCCTCTCCCCTTCCTCCTTCCCTCACCCTCCCGCCCTTTTGGTATCATTATGGCCATTCGACTGTCATGGAGAACTCAGAAGGCTTCTTCATGGGCCTAATTTATGTCTTAGGATAAATATTAGGCCAATCATAGTTTTCCCCCTTGATTTGAGTGCGCCTTAGCAATGTGCTGGTTCTTTCCCCCTTCCATGGCTATCTTATTTGAGGTAATTTGCATACGGAATGATATTACCGCTATGATTTCATGTTCTGTTTACCTATTTTGTGAGGTAGACTCTGTCAAGCAGCCAGCTATATACTTAATATGCTTCATCAACTGACCATATATCTATTTATATTTGTGACCTGCATTTAGTGACGTCATTTACAATACATTTCGATATGTCGATTTGTATTTATGACCATTCTTCGACATCAACTTCGGTCAGCGAGCGTTGGTCGAACCATCTCACCCTGTGTAGTGGCACAAGGAAGCGCGCGAAAAGATGAATGCCGGAGGGTGCAGTCGGCGTCATATAAATCCAATATAATTCTGAGATAATGGGCGTGTGTGTCGGGCGTATTTTCTGCTTAGACGCTGGTCCCCGAAGTTGGAGACATCAGACACCGTGGCTGAATAGAGTGATAATGGACATACACACAACAGGAGGTCTTCTTCCGACCGCATGATCGCTTCTTTCACTCTCCTTCTCTTAGTCTTTGCTTTTATTTCTTTCTTCCTCTCGTTCCTTTCATCTTTTACGACTTTTATTCGTTTTGGTTTATAGAGCTCTGCTTTTAGTTTCTTTTCATGATTATCTTTTATTTTATTAGTAGATTATTTGAGTCATTTTATTACATTGTGAATATTTAGTTTCAGATTTAGTTAAGTGCAAATCTGTGATTGTTTATTAACTGTGCATTCCTTTTAATAGTTACAATCTATGAACGTTTGAGAGAGAGAGAGAGAGAGAGAGAGAGAGAGAGAGAGTGAGAGAGAGAGAGAGAGAGAGAGAGAGAGAGTGGGAGAGGGAGGGCTCAATATTCACATAACTTTAATAACACAATAATAAACTGCATTTTTTCCCCTTTTGTCTGTCCCTCATATCTACAAACGCACGTTACTGCTACTAGTAGTAATAGTAGCTACAGGAAGCTACTAACACAAATAGTAATATTAGTAGTAGTAGGAAGTACAAGATAATTGCAAGCTCATATTGATGCGATCTTTTATACAACTGTAATCACTCTTTTATGGACAGCGAAAGACTAAAGTTTTATGGCACTCGTAAAAGCATTGCAGTGTTTTTTATAGGAATCAAGTTTCAAGTAATTTTAACGTTGGCGCGTTCACCTGCGTATTGATTTATTA
>NC_090763.1:65856851-65859351 GCF_036898095.1 Palaemon carinicauda
AATGAAGTTTTTGAAAGGTTAGGGGAAGTTTAATTGTTGTTACTGATCTTAAGATATTTCATTTTGATTGTTTATTACTTCTCTTCTCGTAGTTTCTTTATTTCCTTTTCTCACTGGGCTATTTTTCCCTGTTGGAGTCCTTGGGCATATAGCATCTTGCTTTTCCAGCTAGATTTATAGCTTACTTTGTAGTAATCATAATAATGGGAAAGTTAGATGATGTAAAAGGGGGGGGGGGTTGTCGTTTTGCTATATCGTGGTCAATTTTTATCCAATTTGCTTGAAACTAGTGCCAAATTGGGCATAATTCAAACACCTTTAGGCGAAGGCATGCGCTCTACCGAGTGCCCGTTCTAGCTGTGTTTGGTTTTAGTTCGGTCTTGACCTAAGGGCATCATATCTCATGTTATCCTTCTACAATGAGTAAGACGTCTTAATTAAGAGACACTCCCAGGAAACTTAAAGAGTCTAACAGTAATTTGTTACATAATCCTAAGGTATTCCCTACCGGTGTGATGTCTGACCAAGTTTTACCGTTGCTTCATTTCAGAAGAGTTCAGAAACATTTGAGTAAAGTCTCTTAATGAAATTAATGATAATAATAATAATAATAATAATAATAATAATAATACAACCGACAGAGTAAAAGTAATCATCAACGGTTGGGTGGTTTATTGGTAACGTCCTTGCCTGGTAATCGCCAGACTGGAGATCGAGACCCGCTCAAAATCGTTTCTTCCTTTGGTCACTGCAAACTCACCATCCTTGTGAGCTAAGGATGGGGCAGATGTTTTGGGAAGCTTATAGGTCTACCTATCGATTCATCAGCAGCCATTGCCTGGCCCTCCTTGATCCTACAGTAGATTGGTTGGATAGGATGCTTGGTCGCTGTTCAAATGTATATATGGTTAGTCTCTAGGGCAATGTCACTGCCCTTTGCCTCTGCTATTCATTAGAGGCCTTTAAACCTTGAAATAGCCATTGGCTCTTGTGTTAATGTGTCCGGAGTCATCGGCAGCCATTGCCTGGCCCTCCTTTGTCCTAGCTTGGGTGGAGAGGGGCTTCACAATCTTATACTATCAGTCTCTAGGGCATTGTCCCTAGCCTCTGCCATTCATGAGTGGCCTTTAAACCTTGTAAGTTCTCGGCGTTTGGGGCAAAATTTCCTCATCTTGAAAATATTTTTTTCCATTTTAGAAAATTTCTTTATGTTGAAAATATTTTGTTCCCATTTTCGAAAATTTCCTTATCTTGAAAATATCTTTTTTCCCATTTTCGAAAATTTCCTTATCGTGAAAATATCTTTTTTCCCATTTTCGAAAATTTCCTTATCTCGAAAATATTTTTCCCCATTTTCGAAAATTTCCTTATCTTGAAAATATTTTTTTCCCATTTTCGAAAATTTCATTATCTTGAAAATATTTTTTTCCCATTTTCGAAAAATTTCCTTATCCTGAAAATATTTTTTCCCCTTTTTCCTTTCTTGCAAAACTTTCTCCACACGCGGTTTTCAAGGAATGTCGTGACTGGCAATCTTGACGAATCGTGGGAACTGATTTTTTCTGCTGGTAGGTTTTGCAGGTGTCGGTATATATATGAGGATATTTGAAGGAAAGGAGGGAGGAGGGGGAGGAGAGGTTGTTAGAAGATAAGGTGTTATCTGGCAGGTCGATCGCTGTAAATCTGCAAGAGTGTCTTAGTTAAGTAACGTCAAGGTTTGCGAGGTGTGTTTTCAATTTATGATGACCAGGTTTTGGCTGCGTTTCAAAGCCTTTTTTGTTTTTGTTCAGCCTTTCTTAAAAGTTATTCTTTACTGTTCCGTTTCTTTTCCCTAACGGGCTGCTTTCCCTTGTGGGACCCTTAGGGATCGTTGCAGTGTACGTTTTCAAATAGGATTGGTGCTCGGATTGGGAATAATGATGATCATTAGACCTTGAGGTCCTCAATAGGTGACCTAAGATCCTCAATAGGTCACCTAAGGTCCTAAATAGGTGACATAAGGTCCTCAATAGGTGATTTAAGATCCTCAGTAGGTGACTGTAAGATCTTTATAGGTGACCTTAAGATCCTCAATATTTGACCTAAAGATCTTCAATAGGTGACCCTAAGAACCTCAATAGGTGATCTTAATATCCTCAATGGGTCACCTAATGTCCTAAATAGGTGACCTTAAGATCATAATAGGTGACCTTAAGATCCTCAATATTTGACCTAAAGATCTTCAATATGTGACCTGAAGATCCTCAGTAGGTGACCTTAACATCCTCAGTAGGTGACTTTAAGATCATAATAGGAGACCTAAGATCCTCAGTAGGTGACCTTAGGATCCTAGTTTATAACCATTTCGCACAGTGAATGCCTTATCTCTTTGATGAAGTGCAGCGAGATGCTTATCTAATTTGGTCTCAGGTTTTCTGTTAAAGAATAAAAAAAAAATTGTGCTTCTGACTGAACCGGGTATATTGGCTATAGTGTGTTTGGGTGTCGAGTGTTACTTCAG
>NC_090763.1:65864351-65869351 GCF_036898095.1 Palaemon carinicauda
AAGCCTAATACATTTTGCTATACTTAGGTATACAGTAGCCTAATACATTTTACTGAAATGTTCTATGATAAATTTATAATAAAGTAAAAAAAAAATAATATATTCTTCTGAAATTTCGCTTTCCAATTTCTTAGGAATTGGCGTTACGAGAGAATTAGAAGTTCCGTACAGTAGATGCAATAAGGGCATTGGCTTCGTATTAAGGAGCAGCATGCAAACCTCCCCTCCTCCTCTCCCTCCACCTCCCCCCTCTCCCCCCTTCATTCATCCCTGTCTTCTTAAACACCCCTACCCCCATCCTTTCGTCCCTCCGGAGTTCTTAATCTCCTCTCTTTTTCTTGTCATACTTCAATAATGACCTCAACATATTGCAGTTTGTACACCCAGACGTACTCAGGCAATGTTGCCAAGGGTCTCTTTTCAAGATACCCCAATGCTCAGGTAGAGTTTGAATCGTCAATTTTTTTAAAAGACCGAAATATAAACGAGTTTGCTTTATAGAATCTAAAAAACTGAAATAAAAACGAGTTTTCCTTTATAGAATCTAATTGAAAGTATCGTTCATCGGATTCAAAAGCATTTCTAATGAGTAATCTCATTCTAGCCTCCAATTCCACCCACCTCCCTCACTTGTGAGTAGAATTATGCTTACGGAGGTGGCAACACTGCCACTCACATCCGCCAATTGATTGTTGATAGATTCGGAGCTGTCTGATTGAAAATTCACGCTGTTGTCGTAAGTGAATTTACCTGGGTATATATATTAGAGAGAGAGAGAGAGAGAGAGAGAGAGAGGAGAGAGAGAGAGAGAGAGAGAGAGAGAGAGAGAGAGAGAGTATTAATAATAATAATTCTATATTTCCAATTAATACATTGGGTATTATTATCCATGTTAAGAATAATACAATCAAGTACAAAGAAAAAGTAAATATAATATGAAAGTTTAAAAAGTATTGATAAAAATATACGTACTCAAAACAATAAAAAAAGCATATAAAACTATAATCAGGAGTCTTTTAAAAGCCAGGAGAAAAACAAAAAGTATAATAGTTCTAAAAGTACGGATAAATAGTATTGCGCAATATTACAAGCTTGTCATTTATCAATAAGGTCATTTTGAAACAGCTGGGATCTAGAAGATTATGATTACTGTGGGTTGAGCGTGATGGATTAATAAATATATTTATTTATTTATTTTTATTTATTTTGATGGCTGCTTTTCCGGTCCCATGCAGCAGGGGAACCCCACTCTTTACAGGACCTCCACTGTCGTTTTACCTTATTCGTTCAGAGTATTTAACGTTTCATATCGCGTATTGTTCATTTACTGTTGAATCGTCACTGTCAAAAGACTCATGAAATAAGAAAGTCTTCAGTTTCCTCTTGAAAGCCTTAATGTCTTCAATCATTCGAATGTTTCTTTGGAGCTTATTATATATTCTCGGGGCTGCATATTTAAAGGCTCTGAAGCCTACAGTAGACATATATCTAGGTTCCAATAGTTTGAAGCCATTTGTAACTATTCTCTTGTATTCTAGTGCACGCGTTTGTCGATGTGTTACTTTTTAACAGAGAGAGAGAGAGAGAGAGAGAGAGAGAGAGAGAGAGAGAGAGAGAGAGAGAGAGAGAGACTTGAAGTGTTCGATTCTCGGCAATGTTTGTGAGGTCTTACATCAATTACATTATATAAACTCAGTAGGTAGTAAGCGCTTTGAAGTGCTCGTCATGGGAAATCATTTATTTAATTGGATTATGTTTATATTACTGTAGTTATTTTTCTTAAGGGTTAGCCTGTTTTAGCAAATTAACAAGTGCAAACAATTTTATTTTATACCCAAATTCTTTTATCATTTTTTGCGAATGAGTACCAAAATCGAATATTTAATTGGATTATGTTTATATTACTGTAGTTTTTTTCTCTTAAGAGTTAGAATGTTTTAACAAATTAACAAGTGCAAACAATTTTATTTTATACCCAAATTCTTTATCATATTTAGCGAATGAGTACCAACACCGAAAGGTAACAAAAAAGACTATATAATGAAGCAACTCGAGTTAGCATATTTTAGCAAATTAACAAGTGCTAACAATTTTATTTTCTATCCAAATGCTTTATGATTTTTGTGAATGATTACCAAAATCGAAAGGTAACAAAAATCCTTGTCTATAATGAAGCAACTCATTGTTTGTAAGCAATCGTGTCTTAACGACCGCATCTCTCTCCAACGCCAGACCATCAAGCCGATTAGCGTTGCAATAACTTCAATCAAGAGATTTAAGAAAGAAATTGCTCCACATCCATTATTTGTATATAAAAAACTGATGATTATAACTACCCATAAGAGACATATGTTGGATTACAACGAATTGTTGGGGCAATAAATGCATACACATTGCATTGTTGACAAACAAATGTACATATTGCATTGCTGACAACAAATGTATACATAGCATTGCTGACATGAAATGCATACACATTGCATTGTTGACAACAAATACACATATATTGCATTGTTGACAAGAAATGCACACACATTGCAATGACATCAAATACACATATATTGCATTGTTGACAACAAATACACACACATTGCATTGTTGACAACATATGCAAACAAATTGCATTGTTAATAATAAATGCATACAAATTGCATTATTGACAATAAATTCACACGCATTGCAATTTTGACAACAAATGCTTACACATCGCATTGATGACAACAAATACACACTTTCATTATTGACAACGAATACACACATTGCATTGTTGACAACAAATGCATACACATTGCATTGTTGACAACGAATACACACATTTCATCATTGACAACGAATACACACATTGAATTGTTGACAATAAATGCATACACATCGCATTGATGACAACAAATACACACTTTTCATTATTGACAACGAATACACACATTGCATTGTTGACAACAAATGCATACACATTGCATTGTTGACAACGAATACACACATTTCATTATTGACAACGAATACACACCATGCATTGTTGACAACAAATACACACATTGCATTGTTGACAAAAATGCATACACATTGGATTGTTGACAACAAATTCTCACATTGGATTGTTGACAACAAATGCATACACATTGCATTGTTGACAACAAATTCTCACACATTGCATTGTTATCAACGTTCGATTGTATCACTGGTTATTATAACTTCCGCTTTCCATTGACGTGTTGGCTTTTACCAATGGAATTTACGACCTCATACAAATTGAAGAGAAGCGATACGCATCCTATTCATTCCACGTTCTGTAATTACGGTGTGATTTGTACGCGCAGATGTTGCGTAGATACGCGCAAATACGCTCAAGCACCTCATTTCGATTCTTTTCTCCTTATCTGTTTGATATACGAAGTTCATCTAGACTTCCGTTTGATTTGACATTTAAATTAGCATTGGGTAAATTACAGTATGCTTTATTTGCAATTGTTTTGTATTCCGGAAATGTAGTTCATTGTAATTTATACAACTGGAAGCGTTTTAAGGAGTGACTAATCATATGTTCTTTTTGACGCATTGAAAAGATATAGAAACAGAGCCAGCATGTTTTACATTATAATAATACTTAACGCATGAAGCATGTATTAATATAAGGTTGACGTAAAAGGAAATGATATTTTTATTTAGTATTAAACGCATTTCCATAATATTACTAACCCTCTTTAACAACTTTAATCTTTTGTTTCTCTTCCTCTTAACAGATTTTATTTTTTTTCTCTCTTTACGTAATCATCTTTCTTTATCTTTCTAGTAATGTAGATAAATTTTTTCAAGTTTTTTTTTTTGGTGGACTTTGGAATTTGAGTTAATTTCCTGTGTGTAAGTGTTAATGTGTTTTTTCTTCTTGGGTAAATGGAGCATGAATGAGTGTATGTAGGAATAAATATTTTTAATTCAAGTGTGTGTGTGTGTGTGTGTGTGTGTGTGTGTGTTACAGTTTATTATAAACACTTGCGGGTGAGGTCAAGCACAGTTATATTTCAAGGGTCACATGGTAAAGTAGGTTTATATATGTGTATGTATATATATACCTACACACACACTTATATATATATATATATATATATATATATATATATATATATATATATTGTGTGTGTGTGTGTGTTTGTACGTTTGTGTATGTGTTTGTAAGTAGGAAGGGTAAAGGGGGGAGAAGTAAGTTTGCAGTATTTTTCTCTGTCACAGTTCGATTTCTGTTTTCGTTTGTTGGGCGAATGTTTCAAATTGTGTTGCGAAGGCTGTAAGATAATAAGTAATACATACTGTATATGAAAGAATGATTCATAATGTATTTGCAAAAGTTCAGAATGTATTTCGTTGCTTAATTGGAGTATTTGTGCCTTGAAATTTTCAAAAGTTTTATTTTTCTCCCATCTTAAGTTTTGGCTATCATCGTTCTAATTCATTTCTCTCTCTCTCTCTCTCTCTCTCTCTCTCTCTCTCTCTCTCTCTCTCTCTCTCTCTCTCTCTCTCTCTCTCTCTCTCTCTCTAAAAATACCACACATCAAAGCTTATAAACTATAACATTTAAAAAAAAAAAAACTAATCCTCACCTAGACCTAGCATCTCTCCCCACTGAAACTTGAACCGGCTTTATTTGGGTTTTGTCTTCCAATCGCTCTTTTTAGTTCTTCCCTTTCATCGGCCTTATGGTTCCTCCTCCCTTTTCCTTACTAACCCTTTGGTTATGTTTTATCGTGTACTGTTTTGTGCTCACCTCCAGCTCCAGGCCCGGACGTCCGCCCAAGAGAGCCTCGGACTTCATGACCATGGCTCCCAGTCCCGACGCGCTCTTCGACCTCAAAAAGCGACACCTCGAGAACGGCGGTTTCCACAACGGGCAGTTGCCAGGTTAGTTGATCTCGTTTTCTTTCTGTTTTTTTTTTTTTTTCAGCTTTGTGAAGATATTAAGTCTTTATCTACCAATAGATGGTCATATTATTAGGTAGTATTCCAGG
>NC_090763.1:65874351-65884351 GCF_036898095.1 Palaemon carinicauda
GCAGGGATGACGATCCGGGGTCCGTACAATACCAACTCTCCATCCGCGTAAAGGTTGTCCCGCAGCTTCCAATACGGGAGGGCGGAAGCGTGGAGATCATAGCGGTTGGTGGGAAAGCCATTGGATACGTAGTGAACGAGACGACTGTAATCTTGATCCTGAGATGCGGCCATGCGGATTTCTTGTAGAGACTTATCCTCTTCGATGATGGGTCCTGTTGCCTGGTCGTCAGTAGAAGTGGCGGTGCTGGCAACGATACGCCTGACATGTGCAGTCGAAGTAGTGCATTCTTCTTCATCTTCAGGTGTGGGGCGACTGGTTGGGGAGCGAGACAGGGCGTCTGGTATGCAAAGTTGTTTCCCTGCGCGCCACACTGTAGTGAAGATGTAGGGGGCCACTTTCATCTTGAGACGTTGAAGGCGTGGATTCTCAATAGCATCCAGAGTGTAGTGATTGAGAATCGGTATCAAGGGACGATGATCAGTCATTAAGGTGAAATGCTGAAGTCCGGACAAGTAGAGGCGGCACTTAGCTATAGCCCAAGTGACTGCAAGTAGCTCCAGCTCTATGGTGGCGTAACGAGTCTCAGTATCCGTAAGGAAACGAGAGCCACACTGGACGAGACGCATCTGACCTCGGCCGTTATCTTGAAGTAGGGCATAACCGAGACCATATAGGCGTGAGGCATCTGTTTGTAGAACTACAGGTGAGGCAGGATTGAAGGGTGCTAGGACAGGAGGTGAAGTCAGAGCTGTCTTGACTTTCTTAAATGCTCGCTCATGGTCAGGCGTCCAGACGAATGAGCGTTTGGGGCTCATAAGTGGGCGTAGGGGCTGTGCTGCTGCTGCGATGTCTGGAGTGAAGTCGGCAAGTTGATTGACTAGACCCATAAACGACCTAACATCTGTCACGTTAGATGGCGTAGGAAAGTCCCGTATAGCTGATACCTTGTCAGGGTCTGCTGCAATACCATCGGATGATAAGACATAACCGCAAAAGTTAACTTTAGGGGCGGCTACAGTGAACTTATCCTTGTTGAGGGTTATGCCATATTGACGGCATCTGGTCAGCATCTGGTGCACGTGTTGTAGGTGGGAAGGGAGATCCTCGTCGGAAAGGAGGATATCATCTACAACTTTCACACAGTTGGGAACACCTTGTAGTGCCATATCTCCACGGAGGCAGTATGCATCACCTGTTGCTGAAAATCCCATTGGCCCACGACAGTGCTGGAATCTTCCGTACGGAGTTATAAATGTAGTCAGGTGGCGGTCCTCTTCTGCCAACTCCATTTGCCAATAGCCATGCAGGGCATCCGCTGTGGTAAAGTACTTCGCAGTAGGAGAGATATTGCGGACAGCATCATGGGGCGTTGGCGATGGGTGTGTAGGGCGGGCTACTTGAGAATTTAGATGGGTGTGATCCACAGTGATGCGCACACCTTTGTCCTTGGGTACCAAGACCATGGGATGGCACCATTCAGAGGGTTCGTCGCCTGCTGGTCTGATGATTCCTTGTTGCACCAAGGAGTCAAGTTCTTCTTTCACTTGATCTCTGAGAGCAAATGGAATGGGCCTGGGCGTATGTACAGCGAAGGGTGTAGCGCCAGGTTTCAGGTGAATCCTCATTGGAGAGCCTGCCATTTTCTTTAGTGGCTGGGTTTGTAGATCCTTCTTGGATATGAGGACGTCGCTGAAGTGCCGAAGAAAATAGTCCTTAATAGCTGCAGGTGACGTCATAGCGGAGGCAGGAAACTGAGCGCATCTGTTGACATGTGTTACCTTGAGAATAGGCTTCGGGAAGTCCGGTGACACTATGGCAAGGGCTCGGCAATGTTCACGAGAGAGGAGGGGAGTCTGGATATCCTCATGAACATGTATGGTTGCTGAGCAAGACTTGTTGCCAAGACGAAGTTTTGCCTGGAAGTATCCTACAGCCGGTGTCATGGGAGATCCATCTGCTGTCACAACTTCTGTCATGGGTGGAGGTTCAAGGCTTGCCCGAGGTATGCCGAGTGCATCCAAATGTATGGTGCCAATCACTGTGATGTCTGCTCCTGTATCGGGGATGAGCTGGATATGTGATGATATATCGCCAAATGACAGAGAGACAGTGACTGGTGTGGGGGACTCACTACCTGAGTTATCACCCACGAAACGGCAGCTGGTGTTTGACTTAGTAGTAGGAGGTGAAGCTGTATATCCAGTCTGACTTTTCTTGGTGGACATACACATCTTCTCAAAATGTCCCTGTTTCTTGCAGTTATTGCACTGAGCTTCCTTAGCAGGGCATTTTTGAGTGCGGGGCCAATGACCTGTTCGTCCACAGTTATTGCACGATGCACCAGTGGCTGGGCATTGTCCAGAATCGTGTTTGCGAGAGCAATATTGACAAGGGTCACTGTTATGAGACTGGTGAGAGCGTTGATCAGGAGATCGATGAGAAGTCCTCTTCTGTAGACGCTGGTTTTTCTTGTACGTAGATACTGCGTTGACTTGGCTAGGGGAAGATGCAATGGCTGATGCAGTTGCACGTGTAGATTCGTAGGAGCGGCAGCATGTCACAAACTCTGCGAGGGTAGATGAGGGTTGGAGGGGGATAAGGCGTTGTATTAACTCTTCGTCTCTCACACCCATCAAAATTACCATCTGCAATTGCCGTTCAGTGCAAGAGGTGGGGTTGCCAGTGCATAAGTCCACTTCATCAGCGAGATCCTTGAGGCGTGCGTAGTAGTCTGCAAATGATTCTCCGACAGCTTGTTTACAGGACAACAATTCCCTGCGTCGTAAGGCTTCATTTCTAAGGCTACGAAAGTGCTTCTGCAGTGTATCCAACACCTCTGTAAGGGAAAGTGATGTGTTGGGAGGGATGCCCAGTGTATGCGTAAGCAGGCGCTGGACGTCCAGGGAGATGCAGGTTCTCAGGTGAATCAGCTGGGAAGTTTGATGTAATCTATCAAGTCCAACTAATGCTGCATAATCCTCAAAACGCAGTCTCCATTGGCGAAACGCTTGATATGTTGCATCTTGTTGCAAGAGAGGTGGGGGATGAACCGTAGGCTTGCTAGAAGTTGTAGGTGGATGCACTGAGAAGTCAGGGGTTGGGGGAACAGGTGTAACAGGAGGTGCAATTATGGGGTTAGGTTGCTGGGGTTGCGATGCCGCAATCTGTCCTGATAGCAAGGAGAAAAGGGACATGAACCTCTGGTTGTCTTCCTGTCTTGATTGTTCCATCTGTAGTCTGAAGGTCTGCTCCTCTTGTCGTCGCCGGTCTTGTTCTTGCAGGCTGGAAGTCTGTAGAAAATGGATGAGATGAAGTATATCATTATTGTGGTCTCCTGACCTATTGGGAGTCAGGGGAGGAGGGAGAGTGCTGGTATCTTCATCAGCAGTGGGGATGTGCAAAGGTACTTCATCCGTCGTCAGACCCTCCGTTTGATCCTCTGCCTGATCCTCCGTCTGATCCTCTGTCTGATCCAATAAATCAATTAGCTGTTCCTCTTGCTCAGCCATATTGAGTTTGGTGTTGTACGAAAGCTTGAAATCTGTAGAGATTCAGAAAAATATCCAAATCGCTGTATGTGAGCGAAAGAAATCACTTTGGAGAGTTAAAAATTACAATGTTTGTCAGTGATCTTGTGAAATAAGCGGCAGTTGGGTGAGCGAGCGAGTGTGTGTTGCGATCCGAGGGGAGGTGGGTGGGGTGAGTAAGCGTGCCTCTGGGCGAGCCGCGAGAGCCTCGGGCCAGGCCTCAGTCACCATCGATGCATGAAAGAGGGAGGACGTGTGGTGGGGCTGCTGAGAGAATGGCGCCAGAGTTCAAATGTCCTAAAAAAATGTTGGCAAGGACACTAACATAATGCAACACAGCACTGTAACACACTGACACTCTAACCCTGCACTGCACAAACACTATCGTTCTTAAGAGACACTGTAGTTAAAATCTTGAGTCACTGTAAGGGATCCAATGTGCGAGACGAGACGAGAAGTAAACAGTAATGGCGGTCGTCGTCTTGGAATCCATTAACGTCCGGTTACTCACTGCGCCATGTGTGTGATACTGCCACATACATCCATGTAATAAATGTAATGGAGGGTGACAATTTAAACCAGTAGGTTCTTTAAAATCCCGTATAATAGAGACAAACGGACATAAATGTGACAAGCAGCAGGGAGCAGGCCCATACTTGTCGATACAGTGACCACTGAACAATGACTGACTATTATATGCACATGGCGGAAAGAAAAGCAGGGTTGACACATCTAATTACATTGTTGCCACGATGCATAATGAAAAAGTGGTCGTACAGTATATGTAATGGGCAAAGATAAATGGAAATAAATATCATTCTTCTACGAAATAATAATAAAGCAAATGTAATGTTCATAACTGTACGTAATGTAAATAATATATGACATAATATTAGATATCTATACACCTACTTTTTACTTATATGTCAAAATACACTTTTAGTGATTGCCAATTTCCTTTTAAAATCTGTGAATCTCGGTTGACTGAGAAATAAAAGGATTTTTTTTCTCCTGAGTTGTAAAGAATTAGGGGTACGCTCTCAGAGAGAGAGAGAGAGAGAGAGAGAGAGAGTTTTAATCTTGTGATCATGGGACTGAGATTATAATTAATGAGTGTTTGCGTATATGTATATGTATATATATATATATATATATATATATATATATATATATATATATATATGTGTGTGTATATATATATATATATATATATATATATATATATATATATATATATATATATATGTGTGTGTGTATATATATATATATATATATATATATATATATATATATATATATATATTGCAATTGAAAATGTATTTCTAAGCTCATAATTGAGGTATACACTTGTGCATCGTTGCCTCTGGAATAAATAACATAAATGTGTTTATTTTCCCCTTTATCTGAAACCCGCTACCGGAATCACGTCTGGATTCCATGAAGTCGAGATATATATTATTTCTTCCAATTATTTAATGAATGTATTTCCTCCCATGTTAATTCTATTACCATCTTCTTGTGGTTGAGCAAAACCTAGAAAGTCTTCCTGAAAGACTTGATTAAAATGTTTGCGGCCTCCTCTAGCACAAGCGGCAAGGGAAAATTGAATTGGAAAGACAAAATGATGAGAGGATCCGAACGTAATGTGTTGCATCTCCCCCCTCCCCCCCCTGAAATGTTGCACTGAACAATAACACTCGCGGGATCTGCAAAAAAAAAAAAAAAAAAGTTATAATCTCTTCTTCTGCACAGTAGTCGAAATATACGAGGCCCTAATTCCTTCTTGCGGCCTTTTAACAACGCCAGCGGAAAGAGAGAAAGAGCCGGGGGAATTTTACTTTGATTTCGCCTAATAGTCCTGTGGTTGCACGCCCTGACGAAGACGACACCGCCAGCGGAGAGACCGGGAATATTGCTCGGTGAGGGTCGTATCCGTCGCTAGCTATTAGAAAGGCTTTGTCCTAACAGCCTGCAATCTTAAAGAGTGGCTTTCCTCCACTTCCCTTACCCTACCTCCCCTCTCCCTCCTTCCCTCCCTCCCTCCTTTATTTATGGCCGCCAGATCCTGGTGTGCAATTTGGGTTTTATGCTCCACCTTATCCACCCGCCCTGTTTTCGACCTCTTATGTTATTGGTTTCAGAAATATGTTATTTGTCGTTTTGTTTGATTCGTTGTCTGGTTGTTTGCGCCAGAATGAAATGGAAAAGGAGGTTCTCGTGTCTGTATTTGTTGAATGTGATACATATATATGTAGACAGAATTCTATTGATTAGAAAACGCCTATGTTAAAACCTGAATGATTGATTTTTATAAATAAGTAGACATGATGTCGATTGATTAGAAAACGGCTATGTTAAAACCTGAATGATTGAATTTTATAAATAAGTAGACATGATGTCGATTGATTAGAAAACGGCTATGTTAAAACCTGAATGATTGAATTTTATAAATAAGTAGACATGATGTCGATTGATTAGAAAACGGCTATGTTAAAACCTGAATGATTGAATTTTATAAATAAGTAGACATGATGTCGATTGATTAGAAAACGGCTATGTTAAAACCTGAATGATTGAATTTTATAAATAAGTAGACATGATGTCGATTGATTAGAAAACGGCTATGTTAAAACCTGAATGATTGAATTTTATAGATAAGTAGACAGGCTGTCGATTGATTAGAAAACGGCTATGTTAAAACATGAATGATTGAATTTTATAAATAAGTAGACAGGCTGTCGATTGATTAGAAAACGCCTTTGTTAAAACATGAATGATTGAATTATATAAATAGGTAGGATGCCAATGAAATAAGTAATAATGTAAAGAAATATAATACCGACCATTAAATGACTTTAAAAATATTAAATAGGATCAGCTAATGGTAATTGTAAAATTAAGCAGGATCAAATAGGATCAGCTAAAGGCAGTTGCAAAAACATGATCAAATAGGATCAGCTAATGACAGTTGTCAAATCAAGCAGGACCCTATAGGATCAGCTAATGACAGTTGCTAAATCAAGTAATATCAAATAGGATCAGCTAATAACAATTGTGAACTCAGGCAGGGTAAAAATAATCAGTTTATGACAGCTGCAAAATCAAGCAGTATCAAATAGGATCAGCTAATGACAGTTGCAAAATCAAGCAATATCAGGTAGGATCAGCTAATAATAATTGTGAACTCAGGCAGGGTAAAAACAATCAGTTTATGACAGTTGCAAAATCAACCAATATCATTTAAGATCAGCTAATAACATTTGTAACCTCAGGCAGGGTAAAAATAATCAGCGAATGACAGTTGCAAAATCAAGTTGGATCAAATTGATCCACTACTGACAGTTGCAAAATCAAGTCGGATCAAATTGATCCACTAATGACAGTTGCAAAATCAGGCAGGATAAAAAAAGGCCCAACTAATGACAGTTGCAAAAATCAAGCAGATCAGGTAATAACAGTTGTAAAATCAGTCAGGATGAAAAAAAAAATCAACTAATGACGATTGCAAAATCAAGCAAGATAAGCTAATGACATTTGTAAAATGAGTTAGGATAAAAAAAAAATCAGCTACGGGCAGTTGCAAAATCATCAAGGATCAAATGGGATCAGCTAATGACAGTTGCAAGCAAAGTGCGTTATAACCCTCACCTCAACATTATAGAAATAAGATATTAGTAACCTCTCGTCAAATAACTAAATTTATTTATTTATATTTATATATATACGTATATATATACACGTATATATATATATATATATATATATATATATATATATATATATATATATATATATACGTATATATATATATATATATATATATATATATATATATACATGTATATATATGTATGTGTATATATATATATATATATATATATATATATATATATATATATATATATATATATATATATATATATATAGGCATACAGATGGGCAATGTATCCTTTTTCATTATATCTAATATTGTGGAAAATGCGCTATGATAAATATCAATAGATAATATCTAGAGCCAATGGGGATACAATAGCCCATAGGTTTTTATTTTCTCTCCCCAAACGCTTAATCAAACAATTCCTTGTTTATGCCCCGCGCCCTCAAAGAAAAACAATTTCAAATTTATGTCTCCGGCCACTTGGCCCCTTTGCCGGAGCCGTCTCAACCCACTCCACCCCCCACCCCCACCCTCTCCCACCTTCCAAGTAACTCCCCCCCCCCCCCGAAGGAGAGACTAAGGAACTTTATTGCTCAATAAGCTTCACAAAGAAACAATGTGAATCATGTGAGTGAATGTGAACCTGCCTCTTTATGCTTTATATTTGATTGATCTGTTTTAATGTTGTTACTGTTCTTGGAATATTTTATATTATTCATTACTTATCTTGCAGTTTTTTTTCCTATTGCCTTTCCTCACTGGGCCATTTTTCCCTGTTGGAGCCCTTGGCCTTATAGCATCCTGCTTTTCCAACTAGGGTTGTAGATTAATTGATGATAGTAACCCTTAAGATTTGCACATTAATATTGGTTAAATGTGTTTTGGTTTGGATATTATCTGGGTAATTATCAAGGTTCTTTTCCGGTTCTCTTGTTTATGGTAATAGATGTTTGATTAATTAGATGTGATAAAGAAAATGACCGATTACCCCATGATTCTGTCTCTTGATTTTCCGTCGAGGTGACTTCAAAACTAGTTTGAATTTGTCCTATCTAGTTACGACAACCTTCATCTATATTTACCTACATAGACAAGAAATTACGCTCACACAAAATTGCAGGAAGAAAACAGTTTGATTTTGTCATATATGTTTACATCCCTTTTATATACCAACATGACCAATTACACTCACCCAAACTCTTTAAAAAAAAAAAAATTTTGTCGTATTGATTTACGACATTCGTCCTATATACCAACATGGCCAAGAAATTACACTCGCCCTAACTCTTAAAAAAAAATTAATTTTGTCCTATCTATTCACGAAGATCTTTCTCTATACCATCATAACCAAGGGATTGCACTTACACTAACTTGATTCAATTATGAAGAAAAAAAAATTACCTCTGAAACCATTGCCATTAAAGAAAAAGAAAAAAAAAAACTGCTGACGGCTTCAAATTCTCCCCCCATTTCGACATACTGTTAAAAGGCGTTTCAACTTGACCATTCGGGTTTAGTTCGACCCCCTCGTCCCTTATCAGGGTTTACTGCATTCTGGATTTTGTAGTTTTACTAAGATGGGGCAAATGGCGTCGTATAGTTGCTGGATATCGCTGGACCTTCACTTTATGTTCCAGTGGGTGGAGACTCTCCAGTAATATATGTACAGCTGTGATGTTTTTGAACTGAAACGTTATATGCATTTGGTGATATTTGAACGGAAAGAGCAATAGAATATTTCGATATTGACGTTATATGCATTTGATGATGTTTGAACGAAAAAGCAATAGAACATTTCTTTGTTCTAAACACTTGGATAATATTTTTCTAGTGCTGTCTTGAGCAGAGTGATAATATTTGAAATATTTTTTTTAGCTGGTAGGAAAGATGAGTGAGGGCTAACCATGGAAGGGAATATTCAAGCAGAGAATAGGAAAGATGAGTGAGGACTAACCATGGGAGGGAATATTCAAGCAGAGAATAGGAAAGATGAGTGAGGACTAACCATGGGAGGGAATATTCAAGCAGAGAATAGGAAAGATGAGTGAGGACTAACCATGGGAGGGAATATTCAAGCAGAGAATAGGAAAGATGAGTGAGGACTAACCATGGGAGGGAATATTCAAGCAGAAAAATGTTCATCATAGGATGTTTTTTTTTCCAGAGATGTTTTGAACAAAATTATATTTTTGTGAAATATTTCCACATCAGAAATATTCATCTAGTGATATTTTGAGCAAGAAAGTAGTATTCATTTTGGTGATGTTTTTAGCAAGAGATTACATACATACATCTCTTGATGTTATAAATAGTAACACGTCTCTAGTGATGTTTTGAACAAAATAATTACATCTGACGGCTTTTCAAATCAAATATATATCAGGTGAGGTTTAGATTATGGTAAATGGAGAGGGTTTGGGCATGCTCTTTGCACTCCTCAAGAGAGATTAGTTCACCAAACTTTCAATTGGGCTCCACGAAGCACTAGAAGAGTTGGAAGACCCAGGCCTACATGGTTGAGGGCTATGGAACGCGAAGTAGGAGATGATGAATGGAGAAGTATTGAATTAAAAACTGTAGATAGAGACGACTGGCGAAATCTAACTGTGGCCCTTTGCGTCAATAGGCGTAGGAGGAGATAATAATGATGAGGTTTAGTTTAACGAAGGGAATTTATGTCTTGTTCGACCACTTGCAGAAATGCATTTGCCATAAAAGCAATATTGCAAACTATACAAATTCATGATTTCTGAAACAAAACCCACTTCCTAATATAGTGAAGGCGAAGAGAATGAATGCTTAAAATGGATTG
>NC_090763.1:65886851-65891851 GCF_036898095.1 Palaemon carinicauda
ATTGATATTACACGTTAATAATCATTTTCCTTACTGCAATACCGATATTACTTAGCAAAAACCCTCTTTATGTTAATGCCTAGTACAGGCACCATTTCATCTAAGATATCAAACAATTTATTGTTTATTTGATATTACACGTTAATAATCATTTTCCTTACTGCAATACGGACATTACTTAGCCAATCCTCCCTCTCCTTTTGAAGTTCCCTCCCTAATATCTTTTGAGAGGCAATAAAACCGATTGTGATTGCTCGGTACTTTGAAGGGGGGAACCTCCTATTATTCAGATATAAAGCTGGACCATCAACTACTTCATGCCACCACAAACCGCGCCGTGAGGCAACGTTTAATTTGGCACTTTGGGGCGAAGCGACACCGAACTGTTGACTGAAATATGAACTAATAGTCGGCTCGTAAAACCGCCGGAATGGGAATGATAATATCAATCGGCTGAGTGGCTACGATACAAGAGGATATGGGTTTCTAGGGTGTAAAATTTGTTTTTTAGATGAATTAGCTTGGGGACCAGATAGGGGATTCCCAAAATGAACCTGGGTTTTTTTATTCCCTTGTCTCAGATTCGTTTTTAAATGAATCATGGTTTGTTACACCCGAAGGAGTAGAGCCTCTGTTTTATTATGCTCTTTTTTTCCTTCCAAGATGAGGAGGAGAATGAGGCAAAGACTCTGGAAATTTGTGAAATCTGTTGAGCCTCTATGTTTTATTGTGGTCTTTTTTCCTTCCAAGATGAGGAGGAGAATGAGCCAAAGGCTCTAGAAATTTGTGTCGTGTATTTTAGTAAGATATATATTTTATGATATTCTTCCTTCCAAGATGAGGAGGAGAATGAGGCAGACTATGAATTTGTGTCATGTGTTTAGTAAGATCTATATTTTATAAGGTTCATCCTTCCAAGATGAGGAGGCTAATGAGGCAAAAACTCGAGGAATGTGTAAAACATTTTTAGCAGGCTCTATATTCTATTAGTACTTCCCCTTCCTTCCAAGATGAGGAGGAGAATAAGACAAAGAATGTAGAAATGTGTTAAATATTTTTAGTAGGTCTTAAAGATGAAGAACCCAAGAAGCCTCCTTCCTGGTTAGTGACTAGCATGGCAAAGGGGTTTGGAGCTGGATTGATGAGGTTGGTCCAAGGGGTTGGAGAAGGGTATAGATTTTAATGAATCCATTGGCTTATGTAGTAGAGTTCTCGTGGGATTCAAATCGCCGCGCTGTCCAGTCGGAAAGGTGAAAGGGATGATGTAGGTAAACACGTCTATCCTGGGCCATGTGAAATATGACCTCTCGGAGAAAGGCTCATGCATTTATTCAACCTTATATTTCATAATGGCGAGCAGGGTTCTGAGGGAAAAAAAAAGAGAAGGGTCGAAAAGGTATTGGATGCTATAAGGGCTGAGGATGGTCGTCTCCATCCCTTCCTTGAGAGGTTCCGATTCTTATGGGGGTCACTCTTTTACAATTTTGTTTTAGGTTATGGGAGTTGTATCTACAGAAATAATCAAATATTGAAAACTCTATTTAGATATTCTTCAATTTTTTATTGGTATATTAATTTTTATATTGGAAATACATCATATTTTCCAATACCTCGTCATCACACCCACATACACACACGAATATATATATATATATATATATATATATATATATATATATATATATATACATATATATATCATATATATAGATACTATATATATGCATATATATAGATATATATAGATATATTATATATATATATATATATAATATATATATACAGTATATATATATATATATATATATATATATATATATATATATATATACAGTATATATATGTATATATATATGTATATATATATATATACTGTATATTCTAATCTCAGTCATCTGTCCAATGACTTCCAACTTTCACATCAACATGCAACTGTGGATTTGTGTAGATTGTAGGCTACTGTAAGTACAGTACATAAGCGTTTTTCAGAATACTCCTGGATATTCGTGTTTAATTAATATATTTCGTTTCTTGAAATTCGCCTTGGATTGTCTTTTCTTAATGTTAGTACTTCCTAGCTCGTGCTGGT
Organism: Palaemon carinicauda; assembly: GCF_036898095.1. Classification (NCBI taxonomy): domain Eukaryota; kingdom Metazoa; phylum Arthropoda; class Malacostraca; order Decapoda; family Palaemonidae; genus Palaemon; species Palaemon carinicauda. The sequence continues at coordinate 65,888,941 of NC_090763.1, forward strand.
GAGAGAAAATTTATCACCCGGTTCATTACTTTCCGACTTACCTTCTGATGCCTTTAAAATGACCGATTTCTTAAGCGTATTTTTGTTTCTGAGAATATTTTTGTATATGTGAGACAGGTTCTGGTGCCCTGGAAAAGAAGCTTTTCGTTTTATGTATGTTTGTTTGTATGTGGTCGCAAACCTCGATGGAAGCTCTGTTTTTATTTGTGTATGCTAACAGCCGTGGAAATGTATCTGCATGAAACCATTGTTGGTATATTATGTATGCTAACCGCCATGAAACCTTTGTTTGTATGTATGCTAACAGCCATGAAACCTCTGTTAATATATGTTCATGCTAACAAAAGTACAAAATTGATAATTGATATTCTTTAAAACGAGATGGTGTCGACTTTGTCCTGATATTTTTTACTTCTGTTTATACCGTCTCATTCCTATTAAATTGGACGTTAAAGATTTCCCAAAGTTATCTCCGTAATTTATAAATTTCAAGGCAAATTCTCTCTCTCTCTCTCTCTCTCTCTCTCTCTCTCTCTCTCTCTCTCTCTCTCTCTCTCTCTCTCTCTCTCTCTCTCGTAGGTGTTACCAAAAACCCATCGACGGTTAACTGGAACATTAACTTTATATATATATATATATATATATATATATATATATATATATATATATATATATATATATATACACACACATACACATACACACACACACACACACACCAACAATAACAACAACAACAAATGCAGCCATTTTTAGTCCACTGCAGGACAAAGGCCTTAGACATGTCTTAGTCATGTCTGGTTTTGGCCATTTTCCTCACCACGCTGGCCGCTGTGGATTTGTGATGGTGGGATACTTCAGTCTGATTGCTAACAGCAAACCAACCTATTTATAGGTAGCCCTGACGAGCTTGGCTGATCATGGCGATATAGAAACCCTTTCTCCACGTTATATATGTGTTTGTGTGTGTGTATAAGTATGTATATATATATATATATATATATATATATATATATATATATATATGTATGTATATATATACTTATATATATGGATATATATATATATATATATATATATATATATATATATATATATATATATATATATGGATATAGATATAGATATAGATATAGATGTTTTTATTTTTTCGATTATCTTAAAATATGAGTGTATCTAACCTAATTACTTCTCTAAAGTGAAATATTATTAATATCTATAGTATAAACATACCAAAAATTTATAATCTGAAACATTTTCTTATTGAATATCTCCATCCCATTAAAAGCTCCACTCTCTTTCAAACAACCTTAACAAATTACAGTACAATATGTTTACGAGATTCGGACATCCATGACCTATACCCCCCCCCTCCCCCCTCCCTCGATTTAACCGTTTTACATCCAAACCATTGTGAGCGAATCCCTAATATTTTTTTTTCCATGTCCCTAACCATTGTTTGTGACAGATGGGAGCCACACTAAACCCTTTTATCCCTGCCGTTAAATAAGACACCGCAACTTGAGTGTTGCTTTTTTGTGGCTAAAATTTACCCCTCCCCCCCTCCCCCTATCCTTTCCCCCCCCCCCCCTACACCAGCCGCAGGCCCGCCGTAATCTTTTTTTTGCACCCCTGCGGAGTGACAGAGTACGTCTTCTGTGTCGTCACACCTTGGGGTGTAACCCCATAGTCACTCCGTGTAATTCTTCAACAGTTTCAGTTGGTATTCGCCTTTTCATGTACAATTATCTCTTTCGGAAGATGAAGAAATCGTCTGGAGTATTAAGTTTACAATATTTTTTTTACTGTTGGGTTTAGCTGTGAGAAATTTGTTTCTAATAAAGTTTATATATATGTATATATATATATATATATATATATACACATACATATGTGTGTGTGTATATATATATATATATATATATATATATATATATATACATATATATGTTTTTATTAAAGCTGTTCTATAGCCCATGCATAAATATATATAAAATATGTATATTTTTATATTGAAGCTGTAATATATACAGTAGGCTATAATTATAAAATATAAATTTGATTCTATTGGAGTTATATATATATATATATATATATATATATATATATATATATATATAAAATAATTTTTATGTTTGTGAGTGTGAGTATAAAACGTATGAGAAGGCTGATGAAAGTGGACATATAGATTCATGAGCCATATCCCAAACTATCCATTACAAAAAAAAAAAAAATTATAAAGGTAAATCTCCTGTGGCACAGAAGAAAATAAAAAAATTATAAAGGTAAATCTCGTGTGCCACAGCGTCCTCCCTGGAGCCCAATTTCCAAAGCCGCAATTGGAAGAAAGAGCTGTTTCTACCGACTGTTCATATTTGTTTAGTGAACATTAGAGCAGTGGGAGGGACAAGTGGTCCTGGGGTGGAACTGGCGGGGGACGATTGTGTGATACCGGATGGGACCATCCCAATACATTTATCTTCTCTTCGCCTTTTGTATCTCCGATGGGGGGGGGGGTTTCCTAGAGGCCTATCCTGACCCCTCCTGACCCCTGACCCCTGTTTGCTCTTTATAATACATCGACCTCTCGCTTGGTTATTTTTTAGACGATATTATTAATAGTATTGATAATGATGTTATTTCGGAATAGCTCGAAGTGTACGTAAGCTAATGATGATAGAGCTTTATTTGAGAGAGAGAGAGAGAGAGAGAGAGAGAGAGAGAGAGAGAGAGAGAGAGAGAGAGAGCTGCAGGTTAGACGGTCATATTAATGGTAATAATAAAGAAGTCATTTTGGAATAGCTTGAAGTGTATGTAGACTATAATGAAGCATTATTGCTATTGCTTTTTTTTTTAGGGAACTGAAGGATAGAAGATAGTATTAATATAATTAATAATGATGTCATTTCGG
>NC_090763.1:65894351-65904351 GCF_036898095.1 Palaemon carinicauda
CATAAACCAAACAATGATGACTTCGTTACAGTCACAGAATGATGACTCTTGAACCAGTTGACGATGACTCACTTAAACCGTTTGATGATGACATCATAAACCAAACAATGATGACTTCCTTACAGTCACAGAATGATGACTCTTGAACCAGTTGACGATGACTCATTTAAACAGTATGATGATGACTTCATAAACCAAACAATGATGACTTCCTTACAGTCACAGAATGATGACTCTTGAACCAGTTGACGATGACTCATTTAAACAGTATGATGATGACTTCATAAACCAAACAATGATGACTTCCTTACAGTCACAGAATGATGACTCTTGAACCAGTTGACGATGACTCATTTAAACAGTATGATGATGACTTCATAAACCAAACAATGATGACTTCCTTACAGTCACAGAATGATGACTTGAACCAGTTGACGATGATTCCTTTGATGATGACGCAAACCAGCCGGCGATATGACGCAATTATTCCAAGCTGTGAGGCGTCGGTGTGCGTAAGAGGGTAACAATAACGACTGTAATTACCCGTGATTATTACAAAGGGATGGATCTCGTCTGGTCGTGTCCTTGTCATTTTTCACGCGGGGCGACCGCCTTCTAATTCGCCCTTAGGAGGAGGCGTCGGCGGGCGGAATCACACTGGAGTTGATATTTTGTAATTTTGGAGTCTCGGCGTTTTGTATTTCCTGTTGCATTATACTTAATCGTGAGTTTAAAGGTTTAAAGGCCGCTCATGAATAACAGAGGGAAGGGACAGTGACATTGCCCTATCAAGAAGGACAATATCCTAGAGACTGACCATATGATCAATACCCAAGCCCCCTTTCCCACCCAAACTAGGACTGAGGAGGGCCAGGCAATGGCTGCTGATGATTCAGCGGGAAGACCTATAGGGTCCCCCAAACTCCCCATCCTTAGCTCACAAGGATAGTGAGGTTGTAGCTACCAAAGAACCTAACGAGTTTGAGCTGGACTCGAACGGCAGTCAAGTGTTCACCAGTCATGGACCTTACCACATAGGCCACCACAGTAGATTATTTGGTAGATTGATAGTAATTACACATTATTATTATTATTATTATTACTAGCTAAGCTAGAACCATAGTTGGAAAAGCAAGATGCTATATGCCCAAGGGCAACAAGGAAAGGAAACAAGGAAATAAACTACAAGAGAAGTAGTAAACAATTAGAAAAAGTATTTTAACGACAGTAACATTTAAATATTATTGGTTAAGATATTTTATACGTGTCTGCAGTAATGTAGAAAAAAAACTTATTAGAAATTCTCTTACCTCTCCCAGTAAAATTCTTTAAAAGAAAGGAAAAAAGAAAAAAAAGAAGGCCTACAAGAGTATGAAAAATTTATTTTGACATTTATCGATATGTTCTCCATGTACTATTATCATTATATTATTATTGATGATATTTCTGTGACAGCGAGAGCTAAAAATGTATACAGGAAGGTGATGTGTTGATTACTTATGCAACTTAAGGTAGAATTGAAGACAATTTGATATTCAATTGATAGTTGATTTGCAATAAAATCTGGAGAAAAGAAAAATACATGGTTAACATATTAAGGCTTCGAAGCCTTTCAACTGAATTTTGCTTTGAAACAGGAAACTTTTGATTATATTTAAGAATTTCAAAGAGCGGAATTTTGATAAAAATTCCCTGAAGTGAAATTTAATGACATAAAGAAGTCTTCGAAGCAGCTTTTCAGCTAAAGCTTGCTGTGAAACTGATTTTTAATTGTATTTAAGAATTTCAAAGACCACAACTTTGAGAAGAATTCCTTGCAGTGAAATTTAATGATATAAAAGCTTCGAAGCTTTTCAGGTAAAGCTTACTCTGAAACTAGAGACTTTTAATGATAGTTTAAGGTTTCCAAAGACCACAATTTTGATAAAAATTCCCTACAATGAAATTTATTCACATAAAGGCTATGAAGCTTTTCAGCTAAAGCTTAATGTAAAACTGATTTTTAATGGTATTTAAGAATTTCAAAGACCACAATTCTGATAAAAATTCCCCGCAGTGAAATCTAATGACAAAGACTTCGAAGCTTTTCAATTAAAGCTTACTGTGAAACTAGAGACTTTTAATGATATTTTAAGGTTTCTAAAGACCGCAGTTTTGATTAAAAAAAGAAAAAATCTTAGAAATTTTTTTCTTTTTATCTTTTTATTAAAAAGTTAAATTACATATTCTTTACAATCACAATATTTACAGTATAATCACATTAATTGCATTTTTCTATGAACAAATCCATCTAATTTAACAATTTGGTCAAATTTAATGACGGAGAAATCGAAGACTAACAACACGCACCTAACTGAAACTGGAGATTTCAAAACACCCCCTTAAAAACATCCTCTCAGGGGGAAACACAAGCCCACGAAGTTCGTCAAAGGGCGCAATGCAAATCAGTTGAAATTACCCGTGTGAGTCGCCGTATTTATGCTCCTCGGGACAAATTTATTGCCTCGTATTTCAGTCGATTGTCGGATTTGGATGCAAAGCTGGAACATTAATTGGGTCCGTAATCAAATAGTTTGAAACGGCTAATAACTGCGGAGGTAAATCCCCGGGCTGTAATTAATTCCCTTATTTACGATCGCCCATTGGAATATGCCGGGAATCCTCTGAATGATTCCCATTGTCTTTGTCTCGCCTTTTTTTTTTTTTTTTTTTTTTCATTGTTGGCCTGCAAGAAAATGGCTGGATATCGCATCGCTAAGATCTTCTCGGATGGTCACGTGTGTGTGTTTTTTTTTTTTTTTTCTATTTTTTTTTCTAAGGATATCTTACGATTAAGGAGTGACTTGAATTTTTTTTTCTTTACCTTAGGATTAAGGAGTGACTTGATAATTTTTTTCCTAAGGATATCTTACGATTAAGGAGTGACTTGATTTTTTTTTTTTGGGGGGGGGGGATATCTTAGGATTAAGGAGTGACTTGATATTTTTTTTTTCTAAGGATATCTTACGATTAAGGAGTGACTTGATATTTATTTTTTTTATTTTTTAGGACATCTCGGGATTAAGGAGCGACTTGATAATTCTTCTTTTTAACTTTTTTTAGGACATCTTATAATTTTTTTTTCTTTTTTTTTCTTTTCTTTTTTTGTAGGACATCTTACGATTAAGGAGTGACTTGATTTTTTTTTTATTCTTAAATGATAAAAAGTGACTTGCTAGAGGAGTGGGGAGAGCTGTTATATTAGAGGAAGAATTTTTTTTTCTCTTTATTAAGAGGAGGAATCTAGTGAGGATACGATAGACATTTTCGTTTGGTTCAGTTATTATTTTGTTTATTTAAACTATAATGTAATAATCAAATAATGATTTTAGTGAACAATCTCTTACTTGATAGTAGAAGCTCATTATACATTATACTCATTAAAAAGTGTATTGAAAAAATAGATCCAGTTGAATTAAAATGTATTAATCAAAGATTTATTGTAATGAACATTCCCTTCCTGTCTTTTTTTTCTTTTTTTTTTTTAACGATAGAGGCAAAACAATTAGTTACAATTCAAAGTAAGATGTGAGACCAAACCAAAGGTAATTATTTTAACCTGAATTTTGAAGATTTGGGCGATTTGAAATGCAAGGACAATGCATATGCCAAGATATTAATAATTTATATTCAGCTTATTGCAAGGACATAGCATATTCCAAATTTTAAATCTATTCAACTTCTTGATAAACTAAGATAATACTAAAAAAAAGAGAATTAGGGTTATTGTGGCCTAATTGGTAACGTCTCTGCTTGTTTACTATACAGGGGTTTGAGGTCCGCTCAGACTCGTTAGTTCTTTTAGTGTCTGCAACCTTACCATCCTTGTGAGCTAAGGTTAGGGGGGTGGGTTTGGGGAGCCTATATGTCTATCTGCTGAGTCATCAGCAGCCATTATCTGGCCTTCCATGGTCCTAGTAGGGGTGGAGAGGGGGCTTGCACACTGATCATATAAATAAATATACGGTCCTTCTCTAGGGCATTGTCCTGCTTGCTAGGGCAATGTCACTGTCCCTTCTCTCTGCCATTCATGAGCGGCCTTTAAAACATATAATTGCAAAGGACACTGACAAAAGAGTCAAGAAAAATATAGGTGGTTGTTCAGGCTGAGTGGCTTACGATAATTCCAATCGGTAAATATTGGTTTAATGGCTCAAACGGAGTCATTTATCAAGAAGGAAAGAGTAAGTGCTTATGTGAAGTGGACAAAAAGAGGTTTGAACCCCCCCCCCCCCCCCCTTCCTATCCCCACCCAGACACCCCACCCACCTCAAGGGAGCGGCGATTATCAAAAGGTGTCCTGGAATTTGTTCTCCTTAAAACATACAACCAAACAAATGAAACCGATTTGTTATACGACTAGACCTGATCGCCATTTTCACGATCCAAAAGAGAAGAAGAAGAAGGAGAACAGCAGAAGAGGAGTTTGAACCAATCGGTGGCTGGAAATGAAGTCGCTGTGGTTTTGTGTGGAGGTGTGGCCGCTCAGCTCGGCTTGTGGGTTTATGCTAATAGTAATTGGCGCATTAGCACAGACTTTAAAAGATGGTAATGGAGTTTTTGGGAGTTGAAAGTATGGCAAGTCACGAAGGGGAACCAATTGGACTCGTTGATGGATCTAAGGTGGATGGATCAACTCCATGATGGATGTTTGGTGGACGCCTGCGTGCTGCTCTCTCTCTCTCTCTCTCTCTCTCTCTCTCTCTCTCTCTCTCTCTCTCTCTCTCTCTTCAAGCCTTGTTGATTGTTAAAATTAAATAATTTTATTGGAAACTCTCTCTCTCTCTCTTTATTGAAAGCTAAACAATTTTACTCTAAGAGGAGAAGTTACTTCCTGTTTCGCTAAGTCTCCTTATTAAGTATTGATCACTAAAGATAATTAAGGTGTATATATATATATATATATATATATATATATATATATATATATATATATATATATATATACTGTATATATATGCATATTATTTTTATTATTATTATTATTATTATTATTAATAATTACTAGGTTACAACCCTAGTTGAAAAGCATGATGCTATAAGGCCAGGGGGGGCTTCAACAGGGAAAATAGCCCAGTGAGGAAGGGAAACAAGGAAAAGCCAAATATTTCAAGAACAATAACAAAATTAAGATAAATATTTCATATATAAACTATAAAAACTTTCAACATAGTCGCCTTGTACCGGAGCAAAATGTAGCATAAGGTAACTGCATTATACGTGGTGATTAGGGGATATTTTTGGTCGGAAATGATATTTCATCTCAATTTCACTAATTGGTTGACTGAAATTGGTGTGTCTTCCGTCATGTTTTCCTACATAATTGGAGACAAGGGGGAAAGGGACCCCATTTCAACGTATGCAGAGAAAGAGGAGGAAGAGGCTGTGTACCAATAGAGATTGTAAAATCCAAATTATTTCGAAAAAGATAATTATTATTTTCCAATATTTTGCCCCCCTTGCTGCTTGACTGTTTTTCAATTAACTCTATGCCTTCTATTAAAAACTGGTTTCGTGATACACATTATTCATGTCTAGGATACAGGAGCATTGGAAGAGTCGTAAGGCCCAGGTCTACATAGCTGAGGACTATGAAGCGCAAAGTAGGAGATGATGGGTGGAGAAGTATTGATTTATAAGCTCAAAATCTAACCGAGGCCATTTGAATCAATAGGCATAGGAGGAAATGAAGATGGTGATGATGATGATGATATAGTTAATGATTTAAACTGAACCTGAAAATAACCGAGGCTAGATTCTGTGTAGACCATTTTTTTTTTCCTAAGCGTTATCCCACCGACAGTATTAAGTACTTGTTTCGTGATACACTTCCTGTAATTCATGCCTGTAATAAATATACAGTTAATGCTTTCAGCTCAGACCTGAAAAGCAACTGAAGCTAGAATACTATTGTGTGGACCACAACATTATTTACCTGTGAAGTCAAATGAAGAGACAGGTAAGCTGTTCCCGTCGTCCGCACCTATTAAACGAGAGAGGAAGGAGACTAAATATATTAATTCCCCCTCCCTCTCAACGCCATCTCCAACCCCTCCCCCTTACCCCTACCTTCACTTACAAGATAACTATTGTTATGTATTATACGTAGACCCGGCTCAAAATGGCCTCTCTGAGTAGACATACGCCACAACAGACTCGCGGTCATCTATTTCCAGATGGGATCGTTCGATTAATCCAACATTGCGCAACGCCGAGCGACCGATGTTGAGTGGAAAGCCACGATCCATAGTGGAAAGTCTCGTACCATCATAAACAATCATTACTAATAGTGTTTCTGTGGTGCGTCACGTTGAAATAATTAATCGGAGTCATTGGAGAGTGGACTGTCGTCCTTACAGCCCTGTGGCATAAGGGCGTTCAGTCACTGTCCTCGTAGTCCCAGTGTTTCAGGCGTTGGACAGAGTTAGTTGGGGGAGGAGAGTGTGTGTGTCCGTTTTAACCCAGATAACCGCCCAGCTCTCTTGTTTTATATCCTAAACCACATGTTGATGCCTTAAATAAACCAATGGGTAATATTAATTCCGACTTGGATATTGGTTTTAGAAGCTGATGTATTTTTAACCGACGAGTTATTGATGTCTGTTTTGTACAAATTGTTTTTACCGTTTTTGTTAGATTGGGAAGTGTTAGTGTGTGTACCTCTTAGTTTATTTCTTATTAGAAAAAACTATACGATTGCACATCATTTTGGAAAATACATTTGAAAAACTTACGTGCAATAGATTTCGAAAAGTATTGATTAAGAATTTTGATAGTTTGTGTCTAGCTGGATTCAGTTTGCTCTCACAATATATATATATATGTGTGTGTATGTGTGCAGGCTTTTGCGTTTTAAGTATTATGTACTGTAAGTTTTTCTATGTATAGATTAGCCTATAGAGTATGCAAGGAAAGAATTTAGATAACAGGACCGCTAAAATGCAGAAGGAAACTTTAAACTATAAAAATAATGAATAACAAAGTTAAGATGGCTATGTAAAGTAACAAATATACTTGAAGTATTAATGTCAACTTTAAAAAAAAAAAGAAAAAAAAAACATTTTGAAGTCTGACCTCATGAAATTTCACAATTCTAAAACACGTGTGGTTTTATAAATACAGAATACATGTTAATGTTAAATCCATAATCGCATAAAAGTATGATTGGAAGAAATATCACCTTGAAATGTTTAGGTGAATCCGCCATGTTATTTAATTCGCTATATTGAAAACAAGTTTTTGCTCTGCTAATGATTGATTTATATTGTGTTATTAATGTTTATACTATTGATATATTAATTGATACATATATGCTGGCGGTGCAACGGCTAAGATAAACGTTATGATTGCCCTCTTGATCAATATCTCCTTACTATTTTTTTCATTCAAACCTTAAGTCTTCGTTCATGTTGATTGAATGCAGTAATAACGATGCTGTTAAAATTGTTATTAAATCGGTATAGGTCTGTCAATTACTTATTGCCTTTGGAAGTTAATCAACAACCTAGTTTTAATTGTAGCCTTTGACTGATAAATAAAAGAATAAGACTTTTTGTTCGATCAAGTCCGAACGTAAAATATAGACGCAGTCCGATTTTCGTTTTGACCTTGGCAAGTCTCTTTCTCTTTCTTTCTGTCTCTTTCTCAGCATGGCCGGCCGAACAGAGAGTAAAATGCTGCTCGCGAATCATTATTACCTGATTTCAGATCGTAAAAGACCGGTAAAAGCGAAAGTTAGGAGGGGAAAATGCAGGCACACGTTCCCTGCGAAAGAGACTTACGACATTAGACGCTGTGTAGTGATCTGGCCTTCTTTTCTTCTCGGGTGACGCAGCTATGATTGGCTGTCAATGTAACGAAAAAATGACGTGTTGGCAGCTGGCAGCGGCGGCAAATGCTAAGGTGTGACAGGAACATGCTCTAGGAGTGTTTGGGGGGGGTTTTTATCTGCAGCAATCTGGGCCCGAGCGATCTCTTCTTGCTCATGAGGTTGGTTCAACCCAGTGTTACCAGGTTGGCCTTTTTCAGAAAAAAACCTCAAATTTGGCCTTTTAAAAAATTGGTAGGCCTTTAGTAATATGAAAAGGCGGACATTAAATACTATATATTTGGCCTTTTTCTACTAATGGGCGGTCCTTTTAAAGCTTCTGTTACTTAGAAATTGGCCTTTTCTCATTTACAAATCCTGGCAACCCTGCGGCTTCAACCTCTCCCGCGACTTCCTTCAGCTTCGCTCAAACCTCATCTTTTCTTTTTTTTTCTTGTCTCGATTTTTTCGCGATATAATCACATCCATGTGGAACTTGTGATTACGGGTTTATGTAACAACAACGAAAATATGGGTGTGCTGGGTGGAGTTATTTTCAAATAGTCTGTCCATAATTGACTTCGGCCAACCGCGCGAAACATATCGATATGTAATGGACGTAAACAAGTTGCAAAAAGCGACCTCGCTCTACCCTCTTGTTGCACTGGGGGAAAAAAAAAAACGCTTTGGTTCTGACTTGTGACGCTTGTAGTACTTGTAATCTCTCCACACACGATTGCTTGTCAAGCCTGCTGCAATCTGAAACGTTGTAGTTAGTCAGGGAAACATTCACTAGCTTGTTTTGTTTAAAAAAAAAAAAGTATATAAATTATTATTTTCAGTAACTAAAAATAAACATGAAGCTGTGTAATTTTGTAAATGGTTAATTTTGTTTGTTTATATAAAAAACAAATGTGACTGTAAAAAAATGTAATTTAACTTTTTAGATAAAAAGATAAAAAAAAAATGCTCGTATTCGAAGCTAGTGGTTGGGATTTGTCAGTTTTCTTTTTGATATTTGTGGATAATTGTCAGGGATTAAGGAGTTTTTTTTATACAATTCGATGTGATTGAATACTAGATATTTTCAATATGAACAAGTTATTAAATTTCTATATTGTATTTTGACATACAACAATTCAGCTTATTTTTTAAAACTAAATGATCATATATTACTATCAGTTTTTTTTTAATTAATTTCATGAAATTTTCTTATTGCTTTATTTATCTACGATGTTTTATTTATATATTTACCTGTTTTTATTTACTGCAGGTCACGTTTAATCACATAAATTTATAAATTATTAGTCATTTCTTATTCGTTTTATAGATATTTTTTTAAATTTTTTTTTAGATTTTAAACTTTCATTATAACTTTTTTTATGAAGAAAATACTGCAGTTTTAAAACTACGATGATTCATATATACTTTTTAATACTAATTATCTTTTACAAATATTTTAAACATTACATTTTTAAGAAATTAAGTTACCTGATAAAAGGTTTATAATTTTGTCCTTATTTCACTCGAAGTTAGTCCGTTTACCCAATTCAGTTGTGGTTTATATTTTTCTTAAATAATTTCATATGATTTTTAATTATTTTTAGATTTTAAACTTCATTATAACTTTTTTAATTAAGAAAATACTGCAATTTTACAATTACAATGATTCATATATACTTTTCAATACTAATTGGCTTTTACAAATATTTTAAACGTTACATTTTTAAGAAATTAAGTTACCTGATAAGAGGTTTATACCTTTGTCCTTATTTCACACTATAGTCAATTTTTTTTAGTGAGGCAGATTTGCACCGACTCGCAGGGGTGCCCTTTTAGCTCGAAAAGTTTCCTGATCGCTGATTGGTTGGACAAGATAATTCTAACCAATCAGATAGCAGGAAACTTTTCCGACCTAAAAGGGCACCGCTGCGAGTCTTTGCAAATGCGCCTCATTAAAAAAAATGGAGTATAGTTAGTCTGTTTACCCAATTCAATTGGGGTTTATATTTTATTAAAATAATTTCTTATATGATTTTTAATTATCAACAGTATTTCCCTTTGACTTCCCAGGTGACCACCGTCTGGACAAATCCCCATTGCTGGCCAATGGGTATCATGCCCCACCTCACTTCAACCCCCTCCAGTACATGG
>NC_090763.1:65906851-65931851 GCF_036898095.1 Palaemon carinicauda
ATATATATATATATATATATATATATATATTTATTTATTTATTTATTTATTTATATGTATATATATAAATATATATATATATATATATATATATATATATATATATATATATATATATATATATATATATATATATATATATATGTAAACACTATATAGGCTTAGACCACGAGATGAAAAGTAAAATTTGATTTGAACTAGTATAGTACTTTCTTTATATATATATATATATATATATATATATATATATATATATATATATATATATATATATACATATTCGTGTAATTTTAAACATTTTCCTTTTGTATTGCACCAAATCAAAGTCGGGTTTCCAGTACTTTGTGTAAATGCTGTAGATTTTTTTTTTCTTTTGTCAAATTAATACAACAATCAAAGCAATCAATTCGATAATCACAGATTAGTAAGTTTAAAAGCTCCAAGTTGATCTATTTTTCTTTCGTGGCTTTATACATGAACATTTTATCACTTGTTACTGTAATGATTTTCACTCTGGAATATTTCTTGTGATTACATTACTAAAACATGTTACTACTTGGAATTTTTAACTTCTTGCTTTTCCCAGCATTTTGGATAAGATTTGTTATATGTAAATAGCAGCTTCCCTGGATATATATATATATGTATATATATATATATATATATATATATATATATATATATATATATATATATATATATATATGTGTGTATGTATATATTAGCTGATTAATATTGAGCATTAGTTTATTATTTATAGTAATTTACCGCATTTAACTGGAATCGCGATGGGTTTCATAACTTCAAAAAAAATATATATGTCTAGTTATTATTCAGTTATATGTTACATATAATCATAACGGATATATTTTGGATGAGACAACATACGTATTGCAGTATATTAGTCATATATAGTGGTGGATTTCTTTTTCCGTTTATCAGTATCAGTTTTAAACAGTTTTTGACACCAGGACTCAAGTACCGTGGTTTTCCAATGTCTGGGGGGTAGTTCTGTGAGGGTACAATCGGCTACAGTATTTCTCTTCAACTTTATTTTTTATTTTGTCAAGTTTTTATTGTTTATATATGGAATAAGATATTTTAATGTTAGTACAGTTCTTAAACTCTTTTGTTTTTATTGTTAACTGCGTCTCATTTAGTTTATTTATTCCCTTTCCTCACTGGACTACCTTCCCTGTTGGAACCCTTGGGCTTATATCATTCGCCTTTTCTAACTAGGATTGTAGCTTAGCGAGTAATAACAATAATAATGATAATAATAATAATAATTTGTTTCTTCTCCCCCTCAGACACAATAAGGAAAGAGATGGAAGCCATCGCAGCAGAGCTAAAGAACGAGAGTTTCAAAACCGTTCAACAGCAGGTCGAGGAGAGAGACACCGTAGACCGACTCCTGGCTTCCCCAGCCCTTGCCAACCATCCCGCCATCACGGCTGCCACAGCCAAAACGACTGCTGCCTGGCGGTAGAGGAGGACTGTTCAGCAGAGGTGGTCACAACCAAAGTCCTCGTTCGATTTCTTTTTTGGGGATTTCTTTATCCTTGAGGGAAGTATCCGCTAACTCTCTCTGGTCCTCCGCCTCGTCTCTCTGGTGGAAGCAGTTTTTACCTGGCAAACACTTTAGAATGAGTAGCGTTGGAGGGGATAAGTAGAGTTGCGGTGGGAAAACTGTTTTGACTCTAGGACAGTCCAGTGTTTCATTCAACTTTCCACAATTCTCGACCCTCGCAGAAGAAGAAGAAGCAGCAGCGTTATGGTCAGGATAGCAGCACTAGACCTCCTGCCATTGAATCCATGTTCTCAACTCCAAAACAAATTATCTTATGTTGTGTGAAGCGTTTTCTCAGAGTATCACAGCATTTTTTGTATATGATTTATTAGCGTCACTGTTTAAGAGTGTACTCTAGCAATTTGGTTAGGTAAGAGAAGTAAAGCCTTGGTATTAAAGTCTTTTGGTTATTTCATGTGGAATTTATACCGATGGCTTGGAAAATAAAATGATTTATACTTTATACCCATAGTGTTTATGTGGCATTTAATACTTAACTGTGTACATAAGTAGAGAGATAGGGAAAATGGTTATATCTGTATCCATAAGTTAAGTATTCTTATAGTTTCAAAAGAGACTGCAAAGTGTTTGGTGAACAATGTAAATTGAAGCAAACAGAAAAAAAAAAACCGGTTTTGCGCGCGTCTTCATGTGACGTCATCATTACCAGTGTCTACCTCACCAGTGCAAAAACAAAATAAACAATTAATGCACAAGATGTCATCCATGATAAACCACATTCTTTTCCTTTGTATGTAGAATAAGTGGGCACTTTTTTTTATTTTTTATTTTTTGTCCTGCTAGAAACTGGGTATACGTAATTGAGCAGGGTTGCATTTACAATATAGACAGGAGATACAGGCTGAATGTGAATCTACAATAGGACATTTATTTCATGGAGGTACTGGAAGGAGAGAAAATAGAGGTCATTCAAGGTCACCGAAGTGGTGTTTAATGATGCCCAACAACACACGTACAATATTTACAACTGGGTCCTCTAGCAGTCGAGGGCCAGTTTTAAGATAATGGTAAATCTCCAGTACTATTTAACTTGTATTTATTGACTTCTTTTGTATGTTACTATTTTTTTGGAATAAGTTCCGTCGATGTAGTTTTTTTTTTATATGCGAGAAGGTTGGACACCTCTCTTAGATTATTTTAAAGTGAATATTATTTCGTATACTCATACACATGTATGCAGTATATATAGCCAATATACTGTATATATATGACTACTGGCCTTTTTTGAGAAAGTAGTGGTGATATTATTTGCAATATTTATAGATGATATTTTGATTGATTCTCCTTATTTTTTATCGTATGGATTTTGTATCATAATGGTAAATTTAACTGTAACATATCATGAACAGTGAAAATAACCACAAAAAAACCTGCACAAAAATATGAAGAGTAATAGGAAATCCGCAAATTCTGAAAACGAAAAAAAGCAAAAAAAAAAAAAAGAAGAAAGTATTCGATAAATTTTAAAATAAGCGTCGAATGACGCAATGGTGCATTGCCATTTTTAGAGAGAGAGAGAGAAAAGTATAGAAATTATTTTCTGAAGTTGTAACTCCGCTTATGTGTTGGCATAAACGGGTTGTACAACTTGTTTACCACAGCAGTATGATCGCATTTGTAAGATTTTGTACATAAGATACAACAATATACTTTTAAGGGCATTAATCCATTTATTAGTCAATAGGAACAGTAGTCATCATTAGCCATTAGTGAAATATATTTACCCCATACGTTTGGCATGAACATTTGTGTATGATTATCATTGCAGATTTCCATTTTTTAAATTTTTTTTTTCGGTTATCATAGTGCCAATAAACCAACATATGCTTTATTAGTTACATAATTTAGAGTAAGAGACTTAGGCATGATCTTCCTGAGAAGAGAAATAAGCCATTTTTTTGTTTTACCTGTCGCTAAACTTTTTTTTTTTTTTTTTTTTTTTTTTTTTTTTTTTTTTACAAAAATTTACTTTGCAAAGTGTTGCCTCACTGCTTATCAGGGACCATTTCATTATTATCAATGTTGATACTTTTTAATAAACTTTTTTTGGACCAAAGTGAAATATTAATTTTATTGATCTTCGCCAGTATTGATTGATATGTTTGCGCAGACTGGCGTTGCGACTGTTAAGGTCTTTAACTGATATAGACAATGTTTTTTTTTTTTTTTTTTTTTTTTTTTTTTTTATTTCTGGTCTTGTGCATTTATTTTCGCAATTAAAAAAAATGGCCAGTCTTTTACCATGTAATATATTGAATACTGAACAGAAAAAAATAAAATTTATGTTAATCATATTTGAAAAATAAGTGTGACATATTAGATGATTTTTTTTTGTTTTATTTTTATTTATTTTTTTTTTACAGTAGGACCTGACCTATGGTAATCCATATAACATTTTTTTTCCATCGTCTTTTATATAATGTAAAAAAAATCTTGATTTCTCACTTTCCATCTTTATACCCATGCCTTGTATGTAACTGAAGTAACGTTGTTGTACCCTATAATGAACCTGAGTGTTTCTCTCATTTTTATGTTGTTTCACTAAATAAAGCAATAAATAAATTGCGACCTGCGGTTTTATTACTCCACCTTGTACCACCCGTGTGTCACACGATCGTACGTAGTAACGACATTTCTCTTTTTTTGTATATATTATCCTGTGTATCTTCGCTCTCCCCTCGCACTGACAGCAACTTGCATCAACCTGTCTGTCTATTTCTCATTGTTAACTGTTAACAGAACCGGTTCTGTTAACAGCAACTTGCATCAACATGTCTGCTTATTCCTCATTGTTAACTGTTAACAGAACCGGTTCTGTTAACTGTTAACAATGAGAAATAGGCAGACATGTTAATACAAGTTGATATCAGTGCGAGGGGAGAGCGAAGATACGAAGGATAATATATACAAAAAAGAGAAATGTCGTTACTATGTACGATCGTGTGACACACGGGTGGTACCTTCTCCTCTATTGGAAGGAAGACCACGAAGAAGCGAGTTTATTCTTCTCCATCATGAGGGTCACTACTACACAGAACTCTTAGAAGTTTTATTCCAGTTATGACCAAGTTATGGAATGATCTTCCTAATCGGGTAGTTGAATCGGTAGAACTTCAAAAGTTCAAACTTGCAGCAAATATTGTTGAACAGGATGTCATAAGTTTATATGTGAAATATCTTTTAATGTTGTTAATGTATTTTAAAGTATTTCATTTTAATTGTTTATTACTTAAATCATTTATTTATTTCCTTATTTCCTTTCCTCACTGGACTATTTTCCCCCCGTTGGAGCCCTTGGCCCTATAGCATCTTGCTTTTCTAACTAGGGTTGTAGCTTAGCTAGTAATGATAATAATAATAATAAAAGACTCAGCGTTCCCAAAAAACTGGTATTGACGATAGTGCTCAGAATCAAAGTCTGAGAGATTTTAATATACCGGTATATGAGGCCGGGGAGACCATGCAGAGATGCAACCAGGAGAATGCAGTTGCATTATCAAAGTTGAAAGTTTTGATAATACACAATGCAGTATATTATTTGTTATGTTTATGGCGCTGCTCAAAGGACCACGCCACTCTTAGCGACTGTCCTTTTCTACAGTCTTCTAATAAAATCAAATACCACATAGTATACATGTACGTGTGAAGATTGGTTTTACTTCACAAGGTCCATGATATGCTGTTACCGGTCACCATTTGACCTACTTGGTAAAAGGTCCAATCATTTTGTGTACAGAAATTCAAAGCGTAGTCCTAATTCCAGTTGTTCCCTTTTATTTTTTTCTCCACCCTTTTCAACCTCTTTAATGTTTACCTAATAATAAAAATCCGTGTCTAACCATCATAAATCCGCGATACTGAATGGCTTCCTCGGTCCTAGTGGCGGGCAAAATGGCCCAAAATTCCCCAAACCAAGAGTCAAAATGCAAGCCCCGGGTAGTTCGTTGAGCTGCCACCAGGGCGGCGCTCCCATATCGGCCCCTATCCTCGTACGCTGAAGAACCGCCCAGATTGAATTGATAATGTTTTCCTATAATTAGTGACTATTATGCGTTAATACGTCATACTGTTATAAATATGAACGCAAGAATTCTTCGAGAAGAAATGGGATGATGTTTCACAGGTAAGCAATGCATATATGGCCATATTTAACACATCCAATAACATGACCAAACGAAGTGTGGTAGATAAACAATCTGTAAACATGTCTCATGCGGTCACCGAATAGATATGCACTCCTTTTAATTCAGCGCAGCCCTATATTTACGAGGTAAAGGACTAGGTTCACTTTCACAAGGTCCGTGGTTTGATTCAGGCCTTCTGGGTAATAAATAGTTTTGCCGTGTAGGCTAATAGATACATACCAGGACCAGGGTCAGGGCACTGGAATCGCTTACCTGTAGAGACTTGCCTTGACTTTTTCCTTGCGTGCGCGCGAGCGAGTGCCTATGTATGGTTGAGCTAGAGCTTGCATTATTATTATTATTATTATTTTTACTTGCTAAGCTACAACCCTAGTTGGAAAAGCAGGATACTATAAAATTGTAATAATCATTCATATATATATATATATATATATATATATATATATATATATATATATATATGTGTGTGTGTGTGTGTGTGTGTAAATTTGAGCCCACTAATGCAGAACCCTAGTTGGAAAAGCAGGATACTATAAAATTGTAATTACCATATATATATATATATATATATATATATATATATATATATATATATATATGTGTGTGTGTGTGTGTGTGTGTGTGTGTGAACTAGAGCCCAACAATGCTGAAAAGGAGCTTCATCACACTTGAATTTAGACTAAAGTAAAAATTTCAGGGTTGTTGACAGAATAACGGACTTCTGGGACTCAAGTTTCGAACGACCGTTAAACAGAAATTGGGTGTTAGAGCTGTTGTCATATACATCTATATCAGTGGGAAGTGTGATATCCGAGCATACGCATTATGCTGACTTATATTTACGTAAGTTTAGACAACCATGGGTCAAAGGCTGATGACGGGTAATATGGGATACGTATTTTAGATTCTGGCTGTAGACTCATGAACTCAAAATATAAAGATTACTAACTGGTTTTGACCTAATCTACGTAAATTTAGACAACCATGGGTTAAAGACTGGCGGGTAGAATGGGACACGTATTTTATATTCTAGCTGTAGACTCATGAACACAAAATATAAAGATTACTAACTGCTTTTGACTTAATCTACGTAAATTTAGACATCCATGGGTCAAAGACTGGCGGGTAGAATGGGACACGTAATTTATATTCGGGCTGTAGACTCATGAACTCAAAATATAAAGATTACTAACTGGTTTTGACTTAATCTACGTAAATTTAGACTACCATGGTTCAAAGACTGGCGGGTAGAATGGGACACGTATTTCATATTCTGGCTGTAGACTCATGAACTCGAAATATAAAGATTATCAGCTGGTTTTGACTTAATCTACGTAAATTTAGACAACCATTGGTCAAAGACTGGCGGGTAGAATGGGACACGTATTTTATATTCTGGCTGTAGACTCATGAACTCAAAATATAAAGATTACCAGCTGGTTTTGACTTATATTTACGTAAATTTAGACAACCATTGGTCAAAGACTGGCGGGTAGAATGGGACACGTATTTTATATTCTGGCTGTAGACTCATGAACTCAAAATCTAAAGATTACCAGCTGGTTTTGACTTATATTTACGTAAATTTAGACAACCATTGGTCAAAGACTGGCGGGTAGAATGGGACACGTATTTTATATTCTGGTTGTAGACTCATGAACTCGAAATATAAAGATTATCAGCTGGTTTTGACTTAATCTACGTAAATTTAGACAACCATGGGTCAAAGACTGGCGGGTAGAATGGGACACGTATTTTATATTCTGGCTGTAGACTCATGAACTCGAAATATAAAGATTACCAGCTGGTTTTGACTTATATTTACGTAAATTTAGACAACCATGGGTCAAAGGCTGGCGGGTAGAATGGGACACGTGTTTTATATTCTGGCTGTAGACTCATGAACTCAAAAGCTAAAGATTACCAGCTGGTTTTGACTTATATTTACGTAAATTTAGACAACCATGGGTCAAAGACTGGCGGGTAGAATGGGACTCATTTTATATTCTGGCTGTAGACATATGAACTCAAAATATAAAGATTACTAACTGGTTTTGGCTTAATCTACGTAAATTTAGACAACCATGGGTCCAAGACTGGCGGGTAGAATGGGACACGTATTTTATATTCTGGCTGTAGACTCATGAACTCAAAATATAAAGATTACCAACTGGTTTTGACTTAATCTACGTAAATTTAGACAACCATTGGTCAAAGACTGGCGGGTAGAATGGGACACGTATTTTATATTCTGGCTGTAGACTCATGAACTCGAAATATAAAGATTACCAACTGGTTTTGACTTAATCTACGTAAATGTAGACAACCATGGGTCAAAGACTGGCGGGTAGAATGGGACTCATTTTATATTCTGGCTGTAGACATATGAACTCAAAATATAAAGATTACTAACTGGTTTTGACTTAATCTACGTAAATTTAGACAACCATGGGTCAAAGACTGGCGGGTAGAATGGGACACGTATTTTATATTCTGGCTGTAGACATATGAACTCAAAATATAAAGATTACTAACTGGTTTTGGCTTAATCTACGTAAATTTAGACAACCATTGGTCAAAGACTGGCGGGTAGAATGGGACACGTATTTTATATTCTGGCTGTAGACTCATGAACTCGAAATATAAAGATTACCAGCTGGTTTTGACTTATATTTACGTAAATTTAGACAACCATGGGTCAAAGGCTGGCGGGTAGAAAGGGACACGTGTTTTATATTCTGGCTGTAGACTCATGAACTCAAAAGCTAAAGATTACCAGCTGGTTTTGACTTATATTTACGTAAATTTAGACAACCATGGGTCAAAGACTGGCGGGTAGAATGGGACTCATTTTATATTCTGGCTGTAGACATATGAACTCAAAATATAAAGATTACTAACTGGTTTTGACTTATATTTACGTAAATTTAGACAACCATGGGTCCAAGACTGGCGGGTAGAATGGGACACGTATTTTATATTCTGGCTGTAGACTCATGAACTCAAAATATAAAGATTACCAACTGGTTTTGACTTAATCTACGTAAATTTAGACAACCATGGGTCAAAGACTGGCGGGTAGAATGGGACTCATTTTATATTCTGGCTGTAGACATATGAACTCAAAATATAAAGATTACTAACTGGTTTTGACTTAATCTACGTAAATTTAGACAACCATGGGTCAAAGACTGGCGGGTAGAATGGGACACGTATTTTATATTCTGGCTGTAGACATATGAACTCAAAATATAAAGATTACTAACTGGTTTTGACTTAATCTACGTAAATTTAGACAACCATGGGTCAAAGACTGGCGGGTAGAATGGGACACGTATTTTATATTCTGGCTGTAGACATATGAACTCAAAATATAAAGATTACTAACTGGTTTTGACTTAATCTACGTAAATTTAGACAACCATGGGTCAAAGACTGGCGGGTAGAATGGGACTCATTTTATATTCTGGCTGTAGACTCATGAACTCAAAATATAAAGATTACTAACTGGTTTTGGCTTAATCTACGTAAATTTAGACAACCATGGGTCAAAGACTGGCGGGTAGAAAGGGACACGTATTTTATATTCTGGCTGTAGACTCATGAACTCAAAATATAAAGATTACTAACTGGTTTTGACTTAATCTACGTAAATTTAGACAACCATGGGTCAAAGACTGGCGGGTAGAATGGGACACGTATTTTATATTCTGGCTGTAGACATATGAACTCAAAATATAAAGATTACTAACTGGTTTTGACTTAATCTACGTAAATTTAGACAACCATGGGTCAAAGACTGGCGGGTAGAATGGGACTCATTTTATATTCTGGCTGTAGACTCATGAACTCAAAATATAAAGATTACTAACTGGTTTTGGCATAATCTACGTAAATTTAGACAACCATGGGTCAAAGACTGGCGGGTAGAAAGGGACACGTATTTTATATTCTGGCTGTAGACTCATGAACTCAAAATATAAAGATTACTAACTGGTTTTGACTTAATCTACGTAAATTTAGACAACCATGGGTCAAAGACTGGCGGGTAGAATGGGACACGTATTTTATATTCTGGCTGTAGACTCATGAACTCAAAATATAAAGATTACTAACTGGTTTTGGCTTAATCTACGTAAATTTAGACAACCATGGGTCAAAGACTGGCGGGTAGAATGGGACACGTATTTTATATTCTGGCTGTAGACTCATGAACTCAAAATATAAAGATTACTAACTGGTTTTGGCTTAATCTACGTAAATTTAGACAACCATGGGTCAAAGACTGGCGGGTAGAATGGGACACGTATTTTATATTCTGGCTGTAGACTCATGAACTCAAAATATAAAGATTACTAACTGGTTTTGGCTTAATCTACGTAAATTTAGACAACCATGGGTCAAAGACTGGCGGGTAGAATGGGACACGTATTTTATATTCTGGCTGTAGACTCATGAACTCAAAATATAAAGATTACTAACTGGTTTTGGCTTAATCTACGTAAATTTAGACAACCATGGGTCAAAGACTGGCGGGTAGAATGGGACACGTATTTTATATTCTGGCTGTAGACTCATGAACTCAAAATATAAAGATTACTAACTGGTTTTGGCTTAATCTACGTAAATTTAGACAACCATGGGTCAAAGACTGGCGGGTAGAAAGGGACACGTATTTTATATTCTGGCTGTAGACTCATGAACTCAAAATATAAAGATTACTAACTGGTTTTGACTTAATCTACGTAAATTTAGACAACCATGGGTCAAAGACTGGCGGGTAGAATGGGACACGTATTTTATATTCTGGCTGTAGACATATGAACTCAAAATATAAAGATTACTAACTGGTTTTGACTTAATCTACGTAAATTTAGACAACCATGGGTCAAAGACTGGCGGGTAGAATGGGACACGTATTTTATATTCTGGCTGTAGACATATGAACTCAAAATATAAAGATTACTAACTGGTTTTGACTTAATCTACGTAAATTTAGACAACCATGGGTCAAAGACTGGCGGGTAGAATGGGACTCATTTTATATTCTGGCTGTAGACTCATGAACTCAAACTATAAAGATTACCAACTGGTTTTGACTTAATCTACGTAAATTTAGACAACCATGGGTCAAAGACTGGCGGGTAGAATGGGACACGTATTTTATATTCTGGCTGTAGACTCATGTACTCAAAATATAAAGATTACTTAATAGGGACGTGTAAAATATCATTGTCTTCGCTATATTTGCTTATCTGAAAAAACAATTATTTATATCACCATTTCCTCCTACGCCTATTGACGCAAAGGGCCTCGGTCAGATTTCGCCAGTCGTCTCTATCTTGAGCTTTTAATTCAATACTTCTCCACTCATCATCTCCCACTTTACGCTTCATAATTCTCATCCATGTAGGCCTGTGTGTATATGTGTATGTGTTCGTTTCTCAAGCTTGCTGCAACCAGGATATGACGAAATGTCACTCGTAGAGGTACATCATAGAAAATTATCTCAGTTTGATAGCTTGTACAGAACAAAAAGTTAGATTTGTAGAAATGTGAACATATCCTTAAAGAACAAGTTACACTGATCCTTATTTGGTTTAAAAAATAAGCCACAATAAAACAAAAGGCTCAAGCACGTATTTTTACACCCCTACCACAGGGCTACATTAGTGAAAACAGAGTTTATATAAAAGTAGAGGTACTTGTAAGATTAAGTCTTAGTAAGCATAGGATTGGATTTTCAAAACGAAAACAAAAATTGAAAACAAATTATCTCTAGAAACTATTTTAAATTTTATAAATCACATGCTTCATTTATAATAAAATATTTTTATTTGAAGGTAATATGAATTGCTACCCTTCACGTTTGTTATTCCCATCTAATTTAATATAAAATGTATTTCCAAATCATGATTAATATTGCTTAACAATGATAGATTGACAGCTATTGAATTATGACGAGAGGAAATGGACACATTTTGGTTATACTGTAGATTAAACTCCTGTTCATAAATAATGCAAATATAATCATGAAAATGTAATTAAATTAATAGAGCAAGAACAGATTAAGTCATGAAAAATGAACAATGAAACAACATATGAAATACTGTCTCGAGTATTCTACCAGTCATGAAGAAATATGTCATACTTATCTTATGCAAGTCTAGGAAGGGAATAAAAAACAGTGAACAGGATTATAATGGCCTATTTGGTAACGTCCCTGACTGGTGATCGCCAGACTAGGGATCGAGTCCCGCTCAAACTTGTTAGTTCCTCTAGTGTCTGCAACCTCTCCATCTTTGTGAGTTAAGGTTAGGGGATTTTGGGGAGGTCATCAGCAGCTATTGCCTGGCCCTCCCTGGTCATAACTTGGATGGAGAGGGGACTTGGGCATTGTCCTGTTTGCTAGGGCAATGTCACTGTCCCTTTGCTCTACCATTCATGAGTGGCTTTTAAAGAAGGAAGGAATAAAAAAGAAATGAGAGAAGAGTAAAATCGTAATCAATTTACTTTCTGGAATTTTTTTTAGGGGTGAGGGGTGGGGATGGGGGAGGAAGTAGCTCATAAAATATTAGTTCCGTTCCTCTTCAGAAACGTTTGTGCCATGTTATCGAGGGTTCTCGTTTATTCATGAAATCATCAATGGAAATTATTCATATTGTAACCTTTTTCAGCCTTAAGATTGCGATCGCGAAAGGGGAAGCCCTGATTTGCCGGTAAATAAATCAGACACATTCCTTAAGCAGGGTCGTGGAATTTGATTTGTCCGTTGAATAAGTTAGACACATACCGAAAGCAGTAGGGAATTTGATTAGGATGTTATTCGTGTGTCCGAATTCGCGATTGCTGCTACCACCGGGCAACGAAATGTCAGAATGTTATACAGGTATAAAGGGTTGTTGCAGTATGAAGTTGAAAGCAGTTTGCAATGCAACAAATTAAAATAATTTTTACTTGGAGAATGAATATGGATTTTTCATTATATTTTTGTCATGTTAAACGAAACTTCAGAATAGTATACAAATCAAATGGTTGTTGCAGCATGATGTTGCAAACAGTTTGCAATGCAGAAGATGAAGCTAATTTAACGTAAAGGATGAGTATGAGTTTTTCCATTTTTTTCTTTTTACTGGCGTGTCCTTGAACGAAACGTCAGAATAGTATACAGGTCAAATGGTTGTTGCATCATGAAGTTGCAAACAGTTTGCAATGCTGCGAGAGTAATTTTTACGGTGAAGATAAATTTGGATTTTTCATTATTTCCTTTTTATCTGTCTTGTTAAACGAAATGTCAGAACGTTATACAGGTATAAAGGGTTGTTGCAGCATGAAGTTGCAAGCAGTTTGCAATGCAACAAATGAAAACAATTTTCACTTAGAGAATGAATATGGATTTTTCATTATTTTTTGTAATGGTAAACGAAACGTCAGAATGGTATGCATGTATAAAGGGTTGTTGCAGTATGAAGTTGCAAACAGTTTGCAATGAAACAAATGAAGATAATTTTTACTTCGAGGATGAATATGGATTTTTCATTATTTTTCGTTTTGGTCATGTTAAACGAAGCGTCAGAATGTTATACAGGTATAAAGGGTTGTTGCAGCATGAAATTGCAAACAGTTTGTAATGCAACAAATGAAAATAATTTTTACTTAGAGAATGAATATGGATTTTTCATTATTTTTTGTCATGGTAAACGAAACGTCAGAATGTTATACAGATATAAAGGGTTTTTGCAGCATGAAGTTGCAAACAGTTTGCAATGCAGCAGATAAAAGATATTTTTACGTAAAGAATGATTATGGATTTTTCATTATTAATATTATTTTTTGTCAAGTTAAAGTAAACGTCAGAATGTTATACAGGTATAAAGGGTTGTTGCAATATGAAGTTGCAAACAATTTGCAATGCAGCATATAAAGATAATTTTACGTAGAGGATGAGTATGAGTTTTTCATTTTTTTTCTTTTTACTAGCGTGTCCTTGAACGAAATGTCAGAATAGTATACAGGTCAAATGGTTGTTGCAACATAAAGTTGCAAACAGTTTGCAATGCTGCGAGAGTAATTTCTACGGTGAAGATAAATTTGGATTTTTCATTATTTCCCTTTTATCTGTCTTGTTAAACGAAATGTCAGAACGTTATACAGGTATAAAGGGTTGTTGCAGTATGAAGTTGCAAGCAGTTTGCAATGCAACAAATGAACATCTTTTTTACTCAGAGAATGAATATTGATTTTTCATTATTTTTTGTCATGTTAAACGAAATGTCAGAACGTTATACAGGTATAAAGGGTTGTTGCAGTATGAAGTTGCAAACAGTTTACAATGAAACAAATGAAGATAATTTTTACTTAGAGAATGATTATGGATTTTTCATTATTTTTTTTTTTCATGTTAAACGAAACTTCAGAATGGTATACAGGTATAAAGGGTTGTTGCATCATGAAGTTGCGAACAGTTTGCAATGCAGCAGATTAAGATAATTTTACGTAGAGGATGAGTATGGATTTTTCATTATTTCCCTTTTATCTGTCTTGTTAAACCAAACGTCTGAATGTTATACAGGTATAAAGGGTTGTTGCACCATGAAATGGCAGTTTGCAATGTAGCAAATTAAAATGATTTTTACTTTGAGGTTAAATATGGATTTTTTTTTTTTTTTTTTTGGTCCAGTTAAACGAAACGTCAGAATAGTATACAGGTAAAATGGTTCTTGCAGCATCAAGTTGCAAACAATTTGCAATGCTGCAAATGAAAATCAATTTTACTTAGAGGGTAAATATGGATTTCCTTTTGCTGACATATTTTCAAACAGACGATATTTGTGAGACATTCCTGTTCCTAGTTTGTCTTTTCGTTCTCAATTTGGTCATTTAGATATGAGTTTTGTTTTCTGCAGGAAGAATGCTAATTTTTAATCTCAAATCGAGAAAGTTTAATTTATGATATCAAGTTTTGGTTTATTTTATCCCAGAATAGATTGAATGTTGTTACCAATGTAAAATGAATGTTGAATTTATTTTGATATTTACATTTAGAGAAGAAAATTCCCCTTTTGTTCTTTTATTTTTGCTGTGGGCAATCCCCCAAAATTGGGGAAAGTGCCTTGTTAGATAGATAGATAGATAGACGTTTAGAGGACTTGAATGGCTTTATCACTAAAAATTTTATTGAGATTTAGCAAAAGCAGATTGATATTGTACTTTGGAAATTCAAATGAGATTCATTCATCTGAAGGGTAACTTGCTTTTGGAAATGAAAGATGAAATTAAAAATGATGGGTTTTCTGAAATCAGCCTTTATGATAAAAGCTAAAAATCTTTTAGGATAGAATACATAGTGACATGAACAAGGTCACACAATGGAGGGATATTAACGAAAGACAGTGGCCTGTAATAGAACTTTTAAAACAAATTATGGAATCGAACCATTAATGACGTATTCCTGAAGGTCAATAAATTTCGAAAAATTAAACCAAAACTTGGTGAGCGTTACTAAAAATTGCGAAGAGCCTCAGGACTCTTGTCGGAGTTGTGGAAGGTGGGGTGGAGTTGTAGGAGGGTGTTGGAGTTGTGGGAGATGGGGTGGAATTGGGGGAGGGGGTTAGGTTGGAGTTGTGGGAGTAAGGTTGAGTTGTGGGATGTGAGATGGAGTAGTCATGGTAATGTGTAGTAGAGTTGTGGGTTTAGGGTAGAGTTTTTGGGGTGTAGGGTGGAGTTGTGTTAGGTGGGTTGGAATAGAGTTGTCGGGGTATGGAGGAATTTCAAGGGGGGGGGGGGTGTTGAAAAACCCTTAATAAAACTAGGAATTTCGAAAGAGGGTGAAGTAAAATCCCTTAATAAAACTAGGAATTTCGAAAGGGGGTGAAGTAAAATCCCTTAATAAAACTAGGAATTTCGAAAGGGGGTGAAGTAAAATCCCTTAATAAAACTAGGAATTTCGAAAGGGGGTGAAGTAAAATCCCTTGATAAAACTAGGAATTCCGAAAGGGGGTGAAGTAAAATCCCTTAATAAAACGGAAGATGAAATAATAACTCAGGAATTTTACCGTCAATATAACTAGAATAAAAAAAAAAAACAATGTTCTTCCAGCGACCTATCCAAAAAATCGCAATTACAATACAATAGTTCTTTTTGTTTGACGCACGCACGCACGCAGACCGCACAGTCGCAATCGTGATGCCAGAATTCTATCACTCGCCGACACGCACCGGTTATGGAAAGCGCCACTGCAGCAAAATACATAACTTGAAGATTTTTATTGCAGTTTGCCATTGCAACAAGTCATATCTGTCGAGAATGATGCGTTCTATTTCCTCGCTCTGCAACTGCAAATGAGACGGAGTGAGATATTTAAATTCTGGGGTGAAGGTCAGTTACAGAAGGTATTCGTCGTTATGGTGTTAATGACGGATCTATACTTTTTCATATTCGTTTTACATTTTCCAATGAGAGTCGGTGTGAAAATTTTGAGATCTACAGTATGTATTACTTTCTCTCTCTCTCTCTCTCTCTCTCTCTCTCTCTCTCACTTCCAATTTACTTCTTTTTTACCTATTTTTGTATTATCTCCTTCCATACTTCCCGAAACTCTCTCTCTCTCTCTCTCTCTCTCTCTCTCTCTCTCTCTCTCTCTCTCTCTCTACTAATGTTCTTATAACTCCATCGTAGTCTACAAA
This sequence comes from Palaemon carinicauda, assembly GCF_036898095.1. Taxonomy (NCBI): domain Eukaryota; kingdom Metazoa; phylum Arthropoda; class Malacostraca; order Decapoda; family Palaemonidae; genus Palaemon; species Palaemon carinicauda. The sequence goes on from NC_090763.1 coordinate 65,923,274, forward strand.
GAACATTCCTCTCTCTCTCTCTCTCTCTCTCTCTCTCTCTCTCTCTCTCTCTCTCTCTCTCTCTCTCTCTGTCTCTCTCTCTCTCCAGTTTAGAAATCAGTGCCAGAGTCCGGATTACATCCGTATTATCATTATAATGATGTTGATGATGATGACTTGGACGACGACAACCACTACCACCACCACGACCTGCGTGACAGACGGACGTCCGTGCACATGGATTTGAAGTCTGGAATCGTCGTGGTGGGATGATGAAGGGAAAGCACCAATGGACCAGCCCCCCCCCCCCCCCCCCCCCCATAAATTCCAGGGCGAACCGTAGTCGGAGATCGTAAATTCAATTATCCGTTCGTGTCATGTGAAAGCTTCCATTCCGTTGTGGGTTTTGCTTATTTATTAGACTCCATTTCAAGATGGATTTATAAATATTTGTCTGTGGGATTTTTTCCTTCTTCCTTTTGACTTATGAATGTCTGTTTTCTTAGATTCGCGCTGGAGTCACGCTGTTTTATATATATATATATATATATATATATATATATATATATATATATATATATATGTGTATATATATATATATATATATATATATATATATATATATATATATATATATATATTTTTGGTGGGGGTCGATTTGATGTTGTCTGTATTTATTATTGTTCATGTTTTATGGGTATTACTACTACTACTACTACTACTACTACTACTACTACTACTACTACTACTACTGTTTACTTTCCTCTCCTGGCTTTTTTTTCCCTGTTAGAGCCCTTGGGCTTATAGCATCATGCTTTATCAACTAGGGTTGTAGCTTGGCTTCTACTACTACTACTACTACTACTACTACTACTACTACTACGTTACCATTAATATTGCTTTCACTTCTTGAATTATATGTTTTGGAAAGTATAATGATAGGTTAAATGCAGTAATAATGGATAAAGCTTTTACTACTAGTAAATAGGTTATGGTAATCAATAAAGAGTTACTTGCCACTATAAATTCATTCTATACCACGATTTCTTCTTTCGCATTAGTATCCAAAAATAAAGTAAGAATATCAATAATACGCATTTTAATAAGATGTTACGCACGACTCCGAATGCCTTAGTAATCATCTTATCGGAATACTGAGCAAATATTAGCGGAATCAACTTTCTTGCATTTCTTATTTGCGCCCAGAGGAAATGAGAGTACTTATCTAAAATCAGCAAATACTGAAGTCGGAATAACAACAAGCTTTTTTATCTTCGTATGTCTGTGCGTTGTTTGCTAGGAGAGCTGTTCTGGTCCTTCAGTAGAGTGCAGAGTCCTCGAGAGATCCTTTGGGCGAATGTGTAGAAAATGTTTATTCTTATGAGACTTTAAGATGCTGTGAGTATGTACAGAGATTGATAGATTTTCATTCGTATAAAAAACTGGGAATAAACGATTCAAGAATATGAATTGAAATTAAAAAAGAAACTTGGGTTATTGTAAAAACGGTTAGGTACTTGATATTAAAAAGAGATGAATATCTAATTCGCTATATTTATTATTATTTATTTATTTTTGTATCAGGATGAGCTTATTATTATTGCTGTTATTACTATCTAAGCTACAATCCTAGTTGGAAAAGCAGGAAGCTATTAGCCCAAGCGCCCCAATAGTGAAAAATAGCATAGTGAGGTAAGGAAATAAGGAAGTAAATAAATTATATACGAAAAGTAATGAATAAAGAATATAAAATATCTTAAGATCAGTAACAACGTTGAAACAGATATTATGCCATATATAAACTACAAAGAGAGACTTACGATAGCCTATTCAATAAAAAAAAAAAAAAAAAAAAAAACATTCGCTGCAAGATTCAACTTCTGAAGTTTCACCGATCATTTTCTATTGCTTTTAGTCATGGCAGCCATTGATAGATTTGAGAACTTACATATCGTGCCTGTTTTTAAAGAAACTATTTTTATTTTTTTTATTTTTTTTTTATGAAACGTCCACTTATAACATTTCAATCCTGTAGTAGCTGAGTTTGTTTTTAGTAAACTTGTCTGTCTGGCCTGACACCAGGAGACAAGAATGTGTAGCATAGATGGGTTAGCTACATTCTTGTTCAATCTCGCTATTTCCTGAATATCGAGATGCTGACTATTTACCCTTGATGGCAAAGGGCTATTATTTTTTCACATTCTGGAGCGACACACACACATGCACACGCACACACACACACACATATATATATGTATGTATGTATGTATGTATGTATGTATTTTTAATTTGTAAACTGCTTTGTGGAGCAGGGGGTGGCTATATGGAGATGAATATACACCAGATCTTGCTATATTCATATTGTAACCATTATATATATATATATATATATATATATATATATATATATATGTATATGTGTGTGTATATTATTATATTGATCTATTTGTCTCACACTTATCCTGTATAACATAATTCAGCCGATCTCATCTGTGTTGTCTGAATTAAGTTATATAGGTAAGTGTTCGAAAATTAATTTTAAATGGGAAAATTCATATATATATACATATATAAGTATATATATATATATATATATATATATATATATATGTATATATATATATATACATATGCTCGTGTGAGTTATTGTATTTCAGCGTGCACATAATAAAGCTAGTTTCACTCAAACGAGAGTAGATACTCAAGTTCATTGTTTGCAATTTCTACATAATTTCTGGTACCTAAACTTGTCCCTTCCCAAAATATGCATTTTATCCAGAGAAATGCTACCCAAGGTCGTGCTGATAGGGATAAATGTTATTGAAATAATTTTTTAATTGAAACTTTGAATAAATAGTTAAAAAACTAGAATTTGATCGCCACCCATCCCAAGAAATCGTATGAGCAACGCTTCTTAGGAATGCAACGTCCCTGTGCAATATCAACAACGCTCACGTGACAGCTCGTCATCTGGCAGTGTTTGTGTATTCGGAAGCAGAGCTCTCGTTCGCTGGCAACCCCCCCCCCCCCAGAAAATAAAACAATGCACTTTTAGTGGCTGTACACACAAGAGAAAGTCTGGCGAATGTCAGAGCTTCCGTTGGTTTCCTGCTCTGAAGAAAACGTGAACAGCTGCTGAGTCCTTCAAGGATGCGGCGAGACTAAGTTTTTTTTTTTTTTTTTTTTTTTTTTGGTGGGGGGAGGGCTTGCTACAACTAATGACAACGATTACAAAAGTAATGGCGTCGCAACTAGCAGGGGCAACATGAATTACAGTAGTTTTTGATTGGTTGCCTTTCAGTCAGTTCAAGACACTGGCTCTTAAAGGTTTAAAGGTCGCTCATGAATGGCAAAGGCAAGGGACAGTGACATTGCATGGTCAACGTCTAAGCCTGCTCTCCACCCAAGCTAGGACCAAGGAGGGCCAGGCAGTGGCTGCTGATGGTCTCAGCAGATAGAATAGACCTATATGGTACCCCAAGGATGGGAAGATTACAGCGACCAAAGAAACTAACGAGTTTGAGCGGGACTCGAACCCCAGTCTGGCGTTCACCTGTCAGGGACGTTACCACATCGTGCTGCTGTATTTTCGTATTTGCAGTTCCTGTTTGAGCTGGCTAGGATTGATTTGACCTTTTGATTTTGAGGTAGTTGTATATTATCTCCTCTCCTCAGCAAAACAAAACAAAAGTGTTTACTATGTTTTACAAACCCCGATCCCCGTGTAGTAACGAGGGCTGTTGGCCAAGTGATTGAGTATGGACTGAGAAATAAAGGCGATTAGATTAATACTACCTGGAAGATCTTCAGGATTTAAATATTAAAACCACCGGTATAAGGGAGTCATTTATCATTAAAAAAAAAGTCAAAAAAGTGTATTTAGAAATGGAAGGACAGTTATTTTCAACCAACGTTAGTTAGCAAAGTCTTGTTATAAGATTAATTAGCATTATTCGAAGGACATACACACGCACACACACATAAACGCACACATACACATACACACACACACACACATACACATATATATATATTTTACCCAAAAACCGATAAATCGGTTGGAACTTTTGACCGGGGAAACGTCTGTCTATATCCGAACATAACTTGACAACAAAACGTTTACCCGATTGAGCGGTTTAAAGAATTGATATAAAAATTTTAACCGGGTGTCGCCGGTCGCTTGCTTTTGACATTACCCATAGTCATAAAACAAAAAAATTCTAGGTAACGTACCTACAACTATAACGTTAAATAATAAAATAGCATACACGCCAACCTTTGATCACAGCACTGGCAGCATTTTTGCTTGTTCCCCGGTCGTGCTTGCCAGCGCTGTGATCAAAGGTTGGCGTGTATGCTATTTTATTATTTAACGTTATAGTTGTAGGTACGTTACCCAGAATTTTTTTGTTTTATGACTATGGGTAATGTCAAAAGCAAGCGACCGGCGACGCCCGGTTAAAATTTTTATATCAATTCTTTAAACCGCTCAATCGGGTAAACGTTTTGTTGTCAAGTTATGTTCGGATATAGACAGACGTTTCCCCGGTCAAAAGTTCCAACCGATTTATCAGTTTTTGGGTAAAATATCACTTTTTTACGCATTCGTATTTATTAACTAGTTTATAGTCATATCTTCAAAATGTGAGGTCAAACATGTCTATAACTTATTATTCAGAAGCTGAGAAATAAACGTTGAAAGTTCGCTTAAAGATGTCAGTTTGATGCCTTTTGAAACTTAAGTACGTGACTACAGCCTTCGTGATTACCGCAAAACATTCCCACATAGCCTAATACACAATTTAAAACATAATCTACAAAACCTGAGGTTGAACAGCTATCTAGCTCATTCAGAAGCTAAGATTATAGAGTTGAAACTTTGCTAAAAAGCGTCTATCCATGACTCTATATCGAACACCTGAAAGTTGACGTCATTTTTGCTATTTTTTTGCATATTTCTGACGTCATATTTCACGAACCTTATAAGATAGGGACTTGAAACTTTTAGGATCGTCTAGTTAAATTGAATAGAACTAAATCCTAGAGTTTCAAGCTTATACTATGTCCGGAAAGCACTTTTCTGAAAACCCGGTATTTCTGGTTTACGTAATCGTATATAACAGCACTGGCAGCATTTTTGCTTGTTCCCCGGTCGCGCTTGCCAGCGCTGTGATATATATATATATATATATATATATATATATATATATATATATATATATATATATATATATATATATATATATATATATATATATATATATAGATTGCCTATCACTTTCTTTACCCTTTAGTGTTGCAAATCTCTAGCTTATCGTGAGTTTAGCCTCTACAAAAAATTTTATAGACAAAATTTGCCACTATCATAGGGCAAGGTTTAATTATCTTTTCAATTGCACTGACAATATAACAGATAGAATCATTTGCACTGTTTTATTGTCTATTAGTTCGTAGTAATTGTGAACTTCATTGCTCGTCGGCTAATCTATGTTACACAACAAGTTATATTAGGATTTGCACATAACATGATTAGTGTTTATAGTAAGGCAGATATACGGTGATTAAGATGACCCAGGAATTACTAGAACACCCGAAATCCCAAAACTGTTAATGAGTGAATGGCCTTTTTTATATGTGCAGAAAACTAGCTTTTAACGACCGTTAAGGAATACTAAAAGTTTATTAGAGGGAAATGAACTATTTTTTTTTTTTTTTGAATAAATTAAGTGTTATTCATTTAGATATTTAATAGCATTTCTTTATGAATTTATCTCAGACCTTGCCTCATGTAATGATAATCTCTAGACAATAAACTCAATGTGTATCCTTACATTTTTTTTTTTCTGTGAGCAACAACAAAAGCTTACGTGTAAAAACACCCTCTTAGAAGTGCCGGCGTCCAACCTAGGATCAACTTCCTTCATTAATGGCTCTTGATGTAATGGTCTTCCACTGTCTTGGGTTAGAGTTCTCTTGCTTGAGGATACTCTCGGGGGCACTATTTTATCTTATATCTCCTCTTCTTGTTTAGTTAAAGATTTTATAATCTATATAGAAGAGATTTATATTAACGTCATTACTCTTCTTAAAATATTTTATTTTTCCTTGTTTCCTTTCCTCACTGGGCTATTTTCCCTGTTAGGGCCCCTAGGCTTATAGCATCCTGCTTTTCCACCCAATGTTGTAGCTTAGCAAGTAATAATAATAATAATGATAATAATAATAATACAGACAGGAGATATATCTTTGCCCAAGGTTCGGGATGCAAGTAACCTCATTGCATTCCCGCCCCGCTTTTATATTACCGTCACCAATAACAACAAAGCATTTGCTGCGTACTGCAAGTTACGCAAACGTGGTATATCCCGAAGGCCCGTCAGGGATGTGCCTACAATGACATTAAAAAGTTTTCCTTCGGTGCCACTCAGGGTACGGATTATTGTGGCGAATCGGGGACAATATGTCTTACATTTTATTTTAGCTTTTATTTCGAACGTGGTTCAATTTTTTTTTTTTTTTTTTTTTTTTTTTTTGTGGAGGTCGCAATGCTTAAACAGGATCAAGTGGTTTTGTTTACTAATAATAACCACTTATTTTTTTTTCTATTTTTTTTCTTTTTGAGTGGAGGTCGCAGTGCTTTAACAGTATCAAGTGGTTTTGTTTACTAATAATAACCACTTTTTTTTTTCTTATAGGTTCGAGTTATTTACTTATAATGACCACTTTGAAAATGTTTTTTTTCGTAGCATTGATCCTTAGGGGTTGGTGCTGCCAAATGTATTTAGTAAATGGTAATACATAAAGTTTTTTTTTTATGGTTTCCTGATAAGTATTAATTTCATTCAATTAAACACTTCTGTTGTAACAAGAAAAATATGATTTTTAATTTCATCTAATTAAGCACTACTGTTGTAACAATACAAATATGATTTTGTCAATATTAAATTATTAAATGATCTCGTCTATAGTTTTTCCATTCAATTCAATCATATTTCAAATCGTAGAGATCAAAATATGAAAATATCTTTGACTCGAGAAATAGACCATTAATGACCAGGGCGTCTAGAATAGCAAGGGAGGAGTAGTGAAGGGGAGGGAAGGGGGTGGGAGAGGGGAAGGGGAAGGGGAGGGAATGAATCAGCATAAAGCTCTCGTGACCAGCGATCGGTCGTAACTCCCCTTACAAACTTAGCTGTCCACACAACTCACCGGGTAATTTACTGCTCTAATATTTAACTGACCTTTGATTTAAGTATGACTGGCTCATTCTGCTTCGCCTTTGGAAGGCATCTTTATTTGCCGAATGTCTGTCTGTCTGTCTGACTATCTACAGCTTTCTTTATTTATTTGTTCGTTTTCCCCCTTGGGCCCTAAGTTCGAATTCTCTCTCTCTCTCTCTCTCTCTCTCTCTCTCTCTCTCTCTCCATATCTGTTGTATTAATTTTGTCCTATGATGTTTCGTTTGATTTGATAGTTTATTTCAATTATATTTTATTTTATTTTGTTGTTGTTTAGCATTTGTTCGTTTTCCCCCTTGGGCACTAAATTCTAATTCTCTCTCTCTCTCTCTCTCTCTCTCTCTCTCTCTCTCTCTCTCTCTCTCTCTCTCTCTCTAGCTGTTGTATTAATTTTGCCCTGTGATGTTTCGTTTGATTTGATAGTTTATTTCAATTTTATTTTATTCAATTTTATTTTGTTTAGAATTTAAACAGGCATAAGTAAAAAAAAAAATAAGTTTAAACCCCTAACCGTCTATAGCCTAATCTATCCAGTCCTTAAAACCTAATTAGATAGATTAATTTTTAGGTGTGGCTTAACACTGTACTTATGTACAGTTGGCTTCATTAATTCCGGAACACTGATGTCTCCTTAACTTCCCACGAAGTGTACCGGAGTTAATGAAGCCAACTGTACCTTAGTTCGGTTTGGCCCACTGTCTTCTTTTACCTTTCTTTAATATCTGTTACAATAAATATTAAAGAATCGGTGGAATTTAAAAAGTTCAAACCGGCAGCGAGTGTTTTTATGTTGAACAGACTGACGTAAGTCTCTTTTCATAGTTTATATATGACAGATCTATTTTAATGTAGTTACTGATCTTAAAATATTTTATACTAATTATTCATTACTTCTCGTGTAGTTTATTTATTTTCTTTTTTCTTTTCCTCGCTGGGCTATTTATCCCCCGTTGGAGCCCTTTGGCTTATAGCATCCTGCTTTTCATATTAGGTTTGTAGCTTGGCTAATAATAATAATAATAATTATGATAATAATAATAATAATAATAATAATAATAATAATAATAATAATAATAATAATATTAGTAAGAATGATAATAATAATAATGATAATAATAATAATAATAATAATAATAATAATAATAATAATATTAATATTAGTAAGAATAATAATAAAAATAATAATAATAATAGTAATAATAATAATAATAATTTTAATAATAATAATATTAGTAAGAGTAATAATAATAATAATAATAATAATAATAATAATAATAATAATAATAATAATAAGGGCGAAAGTCCCTATCTTCTCAATCTACATTCGCCGATAAAAGCAATCATTTACTTAACAAGTTAAT
>NC_090763.1:65936851-65966851 GCF_036898095.1 Palaemon carinicauda
TTGTAATTTTTCCTTGTAATTTATAATGTTATCTTTCATCTTTTTGAAAAGGACGTCAGGGACATCCCACGCTTCCATGCTGCGTGCAACCTCGTCATTGATACCTGAGGTCCATTGAATGGTAAGTACTTGATTGCGTTTGATTGTTTTACTTTTTGATAAGTAGAATGCACATTTTTTTTCGAAAGGAACGATGCCAAGTATTCAGTCGAAGTTGTGACTATTATTATTATTATTGTTATTATTATTATTATTATTATTATTATTTTTTTTTTTTTTTATTTATTGTTATTTATTATTATTATTATTATTATTATCATTATTATTATTATTATTATTATTATTATTATTATTAGCTAAGCTACAACCCTAGCTGGAAAAGTAGGATGCTATAAGCCCAAGTACTCCAACAGGGAATTATTATTATTATTATTATTATTATTATTATTATTATTATTATCATTATTTATTATTATTATTGTTATTATTATTATTATTATTATTATTATTATTATTATTATTATTATTATTATTAGTTAAGTTACAATCCTAGTTGGAGAAGCAGGATGCTCTAAGCCCAAGAGGGCACCAACAGGGAAAATAAGAAAATAGATAGAATAGTGTGCCTGAGCGAACCCGCCCCCTCCCCCGAACAAGAGAACTCGAACCAAAAACGGCGACGTAGGGCCCCCTCCCCCGAACAAGAGAACTCGAACCAAAAACGGTGACGTAGGGCCCCCTCCCCCGAACAAGAGAACTCGAACCAAAAACGGTGACGTAGGGCCCCCTCCCCCGAACAAGAGAACTCGAACCAAAAACGGCGACGTAGGGCCCCCTCCCCCGAACAAGAGAACTCGAACCAAAAACGGTGACGTAGGGCCCCCTCCCCCGAACAAGAGAACTCGAACCAAAAACGGCGACGTAGGGCCCCCTCTCCCGAACAAGAGAACTCGAACCAAAAACGGTGACGTAGGATTAATAATTGTAGCAGAAGTGATGAATATAAACGTAGAAAGTATTAATTAACTAAAGTAGGTAATAGGAGATATGAAAAAAAAAAAAAACTTAACTCGAAATTTAGGTGTCACAAATGATTGATTGATTGATTTGAGGTTTTCTGGCATCCTGACATCTAAGGTCATTGACACTGGTGTCACAAATGAAGAGAACAGTAATAAACAGAAGCAGATAATTATAACAAAGTAGATAGCATTAATTAACAGATGTAACAATGACGCATAAAGTACAGAAAAAAATATACACAAATAAATATGAAGAAAAATAGGCATAATCAGTTAGCTTTTAGCACTCACTATTTCTCTTACATCTCAGGGATGCCGGAACAAGGCGGAGTCTGCTTACGTGAAGACCATTTCTCATTATTATTATTATTATTATTATTATTATTATTATTATTATTATTATTGTTGTTGTTACTTTCTAAGCTACAACCCTAGTTGGAAAAGCAGGATGCTATAAGCCCAGGGGCCCCATCAAGGAAAATAGCCCAGTGAGGAAGGGAAACAAGGAAAAATAAAATATTTTCGGAATAGTAACGATATTGAAATAAATATCTCCTATATAAACTATAAAAACTTTAACAAAACAAGAGGAAGAGGAATAAGATAGAACGGTGTGCTCGAGTGTACCCTCAAGCAAGAGAATGCACGAGATGAAATCTCATACTGTCAACTTAGGAATTTGAAATAGGAGAGATATATGATTAAATACAAATGAATGAACCTTCGGCTTACTCTTTCATTTATTTTTCTTGCGACTTCTCATTCTAACTTGTGTCTTCTCGGATGCTAATTCCAGCTTCTGCCTTCTCGAATTCCGAACTCTAATTCTGGAGTATGATCGAAACCTAATTCCAGGTGGTGTCTTTGGGGAATTTGTACTCACGCTAGATCCAGATTGTACTTTCTTGTATCTTGATTCCAGTTTGTGTCGTTTTGTATTCTGATTCCAGTTTGTAGTCGGATCCTAATTCTAGGTTGTGCCTTTTGGGAATTTGTACTAGGATGCTAGTTCCAGCTTGTACTTCTTGAGTCTTGATTCCAGTTTGTGTCCTTTTGTATTCTGATTCCAGTTTGTGTCTTTCTGTATTCTGATTTCCGTTTGTGTCTTTTTGTATTCTAATTCCAATTTGTACTTGGATCCTAGTTCCAGCTTGTGCCTTCTTGAATCCCGATTCCTGTTTATATATTTTCTTGAAGCTTAATTGCAGCTTGTACTGTGAACCTAAGTGTAGCTTGTACCTTCTTGGATCCTAATTCAAGCTTGTGTCGTTTCGGATCTTAATTCCAGCTTAATTGTTTTCGGGTCCTAATTCTTACTTGTGTCTTCCCGTATCCTAATTCCAGTTTGGCCCTTTTTAAATACTAATCACAGCTTGTGCCCTCTCAGATTCAAATTTCAGGCTTGTATATTCTTGGAGCTTAATTCTACCTTGTACTTTCTCTGATCTTGATTCCAGCTGGTACTTGTGAGCTTGTGTATTCTAGGACACCAATTCAAGGTGGAATTTTCAGTATGATTCTAACTTGTCTTTTTGGATTTGAATTCAGCTTGTGATTAAAGAGGCCTTGTTTAATCAGAAGGGCTTGGCAGTCTCAACAACAAAGGTTCCTCAAAATTGAATTCCAGTTGTTTTCTTGGAATACTATTCTAGCTTTTGTCTTCTAGTATCCTAAATTTTAGGTTGTGTCTTCTCGGAGTCCAATTACATGTTTTGTCTTCTTTGCCCTTAATTCCAGGTTATGACTTCTTGGATCTATATTCTACCTTGTGTTATCTTGGGCTCTAATACCAGATTACATCTTTTCTGGTCTTAATTCCAGCCTATGTCTTCTTGTATCTGAATTCTTCATTGTGTCATCTTGGGCTCTAATTCCAGAATACATCTTGTCTGGTCTTAATTCCAGCTTATGTCTTCCTGGATCTTAATTCTACCTTGTGTCATCTTGGGCTCTAATTCGAGATTACATCTTTTCTGGTCTTAATTCCAGCTTATGTCTTCTTGGATCTTAATTCTATCCTTATGTCATCTTGGGCTGTAATACCAGATTACATCTTTTCTGGTCTTAATTCCAGCCTATGTCTTCTTGTATCTGAATTCTTCATTGTGTCATCTTGGGCTCTAATTCCAGAATACATCTTGTCTGGTCTTAATTCCAGCTTATGTCTTCCTGGATCTTAATTCTACCTTGTGTCATCTTGGGCTCTAATTCGAGATTACATCTTTTCTGGTCTTAATTCCAGCTTATGTCTTCTTGGATCTTAATTCTATCCTTATGTCATCTTGGGCTGTAATACCAGATTACATCTTTTCTGGTCTTAATTCCAGCCTATGTCTTCCTGTATCTGAATTCTTCATTGTGTCATCTTGGGCTCTAATTCGAGATTACATCTTTTCTGGTCTTAATTCCAGCTTATATCTACTTGCATCTTAATTCTACCTTGAGTCATCTTGGGCTCCAATTCCAGATTACACCGTTTCTGGGCTTAATTTCAGCTTATGTCTTCTTGGATCTTAATTCTACCTTTTGTCATCTTGGGCTCTAATTTCAGATTACATCTTTTCAGGTCTTAATTCCAGCTTATGTCTTCTTGCATCTTAATTCTACCTTGAGTCATCTTGGGCTTTAATTCCAGATTACATCTTTTTTGGTCTTAATTCCAGCTTATGACTTCTTGGATCTTAATTCTACCTTGAGTCATCTTGGGCTCTAATTTCAGATTACATCTTTTCTGGTCTTAATTCCAGCTTATGACTTCTTGCATATTAATTCTACCTTGAGTCATCTTGGGCTCCAATTTCAGATTACATCTTTTCTGGTCTTAATTCCAGCTTATGTATTCTTGCATATTAATTCTACCTTTTGTCATCTTGGGCTCTAATTTCAGATTACATCTTTTCAGGTCTTAATTCCAGCTTATGTCTTCTTGTATCTCAATTCTACCTTGTGTCATCTTGGGCTCTAATTTCAGATTACATCTTTTCTGGTCTTAATTCCAGCTTATATCTTCTTGCATCTTAATTCTACCTTGAGTCATCTTGGGCTCCAATTCCAGATTACATCGTTTCTGGGCTTAATTTCAGCTTATGTCTTCTTGGATCTTAATTCTACCTTTTGTCATCTTGGGCTCTAATTTCAGATTACATCTTTTCAGGTCTTAATTCCAGCTTATGTCTTCTTGCATCTTAATTCTACCTTGTGTCATCTTGGGCTTTAATTCCAGATTACATCTTTTCTGGTCTCAATTCCAGCTTATGACTTCTTGGATCTTAATTCTACCTTGAGTCATCTTGGGCTCTAATTTCAGATTACATCTTTTCTGGTCTTAATTCCAGCTTATGACTTCTTGGATCTTAATTCTACCTTGAGTCATCTTGGGCTCTAATTTCAGATTACATCTTTTCAGGTCTTAATTCCAGCTTATGACTTCTTGGATCTTAATTCTACCTTGAGTCATCTTGGGCTTTAATTCCAGATTACATCTTTTCTGGTCTTAATTCCAGCTTATGACTTCTTGGATCTTAATTCTACCTTGAGTCATCTTGGGCTCTAATTTCAGATTACATCTTTTCAGGTCTTAATTCCAGCTTATGACTTCTTGGATCTTAATTCTACCTTGAGTCATCTTGGGCTTTAATTCCAGATTACATCTTTTCTGGTCTTAATTCCAGCTTATGACTTCTTGGATCTTAATTCTACCTTGAGTCATCTTGGGCTCTAATTTCAGATTACATCTTTTCAGGTCTTAATTCCAGCTTATGACTTCTTGGATCTTAATTCTACCTTGAGTCATCTTGGGCTTTAATTCCAGATTACATCTTTTCTGGTCTTAATTCCAGCTTATGACTTCTTGGATCTTAATTCTACCTTGAGTCATCTTGGGCTCTAATTTCAGATTACATCTTTTCTGGTCTTAATTCCAGCTTATGTCTTCTTGCATATTAATTCTACCTTGAGTCATCTTGGGCTCTAATTTCAGATTACATCTTTTCTGGTCTTAATTCCAGCTTATGTATTCTTGCATATTAATTCTACCTTTTGTCATCTTGGGCTCTAATTTCAGATTACATCTTTTCAGGTCTTAATTCCAGCTTATGTCTTCTTGTATCTCAATTCTACCTTGTGTCATCTTGGGGTCTAATTTCAGATTACATCTTTTCTGGTCTTAATTCCAGCTTATGTCTTCTTGGATCTTAATTCTACCCTTTTGTTATCTTGGGCTCTAATTTCAGATTACATCTTTTCTGGTCTTAATTCCAGCTTATGTCTTCTTGCATATTAATTCTACCTTTTGTCATCTTGGGCTCTAATTTCAGATTACATCTTTTCAGGTCTTAATTCCAGCTTATGTCTTCTTGTATCTCAATTCTACCTTGTGTCATCTTGGGCTCTAATTCCAGATTACATATTTTCTGGTCTTAATTCCAGCTTATGTCTTCTTGTATCTCAATTCTACCTTGTGTCATCTTGGGGTCTAATTTCAGATTACATCTTTTCTGGTCTTAATTCCAGCTTATGTCTTCTTGGATCTTAATTCTACCCTTTTGTCATCTTGGGCTCTAATTTCAGATTACATCTTTTCTGGTCTTAATTCCAACTTATGTCTTCTTGGATCTTAATTCTATCCTTTTGTCATCTTGGGCTCTAATTCGAGATTACATCTTTTCTGGTCTTAATTCCAGCTTATGTCTTCTTGAGTCCTATTTCCAACTCAAGCCTTGGATCTTAATCCCAGCTTCCCCAGTCACCGCACCGTTCCAGCCCTACGTTTTTCAGCGTGACGTCACTCTGAATTTCCGCTGACTTCATGACCGTCAAACAACCAAGTACAAAGTACATCCTATCCTACGGTAATTTGTATCAATTACGTGGAGAAGGGGGAATTTTGATGTCAAAGAGAATACAAAATACAAAAGTGAGATCTGACGTATACGGCCGAAATATGAATGTGATTTATGATGGGCCTTCGTCGTGCAATTCATTTGGTCCTGCGATCTGTTGACTCCTGCTGATGAAAGACCTTGCTACCTTGATTTGTGGCCTGGTAATGATACTGTGTTTCGAGCTTGATGAAGGGTCTTCTTATTTGCATAACTATTTCGAGATTTACGTTTACTCTTGTATTTATTCTGAGTACTATTAGCGAGGAGACCCTCTATTTTGTGAGGATTTTTCTTCTATTTTGTGAGGATTTTTCTTCTATTTTGTGAGGATTTTTCTTCTATTTTGTGAGGATTCTTATTATATTTTGTGAAGATTGTTCTATTTTGCGAGGATTGTTTCTCTATTTTGTGAAGATTCTTTTTCTATTTTGTGAGGATTGTTCTTCTATTTTGTGAGGATTGTTCCTCTATTTTGTGAGGATTGTTCCTTTATTTTGTGAGGATTATTCTTCTATTTTGTGAGGATTGTTCCTCTATTTTGTAAAGATTCTTCTTCTATTTTGTGAGAATACTTCTATTTTGTGAGGGTTGTTCCTCTATTTTGTGAGGATTGTTCCCCTATTTTGGGAAGATTGTTCCTCTATTTTTTGAAGATTCTTCCTCTATTTTGTGAGGACTTTGGTTTATTGAGCAAGGTTTCTTTATTTTATATGGTACAGTAAGTGTACTATCATACATTTACTATTTACTATATATATATATATATATATATATATATATATATATATATATATACTGTATATATATGTGTATATAAATATATACAAGCACACACACACACACACATATATATATATATATATATATATATAAGTATCTATATATTTATCTATCTATCTATCTATTTATATGTATATGTATGTGCGTAGAATGATAAATGACTAGACGAAACGCGATGCAAAATCATGATATGCTGAATTAATTTAAATACGCAAGTAAAAGCAAAAAAGGGAAATCGTGCCTATAGTTCATGTAGTCTCCCGGTCACATATGGAAGACTCTGCCATCTCTTCCAGCATCTCAAGAGCCAATCATGATCTTAATGAACCCACACCTTAAGAACAAGCCACGAATTAAAGACTCTGAGGAGTCTATTTTAGCCCCCCTCCCCCCCTTAAGTCAAGGAGTTAGCAGGCTCTCGGGAAGAGAGAGAGAGAGAGAGAGAGAGAGAGAGAGAGAGAGAGAGAGAGAGAGAGAGAGAGAGAGAGAGAGATAACAAAGGGAAGAATCATAAGATAAGCAACACCCAACTTCCTGTCAAATAAGTGACTTCGTATCACTGGCTGAGATGAGAAAGAGGAAGATGAATTGGCGGCGGGGGGTGGGGGGGGGGGTGGTAGAAAGAATAAGAGGAGGAAGATACGATTGAGGCATAGTGAGAGGGGAGGAGAAGGAGTAGGAGAAGGAGTAGGAGTAGGAGTCCTTTGCAAATGAAGTCATCGGTTCTAGTCTCCAATCTCTCCTGCGGTGTTTGATGGTCTCTTCCCGAGGGTGGCGCAGGAGGAGGCCGTCGACAACACACGGCGGGAGTGCTAATTATGGACCCAGCTGCCCTACTCTCTCTCTCTCTCTCTCTCTCTCTCTCTCTCTCTCTCTCTCTCTCTCTCTCTCTCTTTCTTCGTCTTCCTGTGATAGAGAATCTGTACCCCAGGAATGTCTTTAAATGAAAAACTGGGGATATGGTCCCCCCCCCCCTGTCTTTTGATCAAGCTAATTTCATCCACGCATGTCTTTGTAATAATTTTTTTATTGACAGCTTTCAACGAGTATCTCATAGTTAAGTGAATAAATGATGGAATAAATAAATGAATAAATTGGTCCATGATGTTAAAATCACTTTATGTGGAATTTAAGTGAAGATTGAAGCTCAGAATTTTCGCGAAAAAAATGCATTAAATTTAGGTACCGATCGAAGCTCAGAATATTCGTGGGTGGGGGGTGGGGGGGGGAATGCATTTAACCCATAGGTTGGTAAGCAAATTGATAAATAAATTGGGTCCTTTAGAGGGTAAAAACACCAAATATGGAATTGAGGTAAAGATCGAAAATTTTTATCAAAGAATATATTTGTAAAGAACGAATCCAATTCAATTAAAAATGTGACTAAATATACTGTATTCACTGTTATTAATGCATATCTCATGCTTTTTTATGCTAATGTCAAAGTATAACAACACTTACCCCTATTTTAACCTTATGTATGGCTTTTTCTGTAATAAAGACTATTATTTTTATTATTATCATTATTATTATTATTATTATTATTATTATTATTATTATCATTATTAATTATTATTATTATTATTATTATTATTATTATTATTATTATTATTATTTAAAGTGAATACTCGAAAGGTAGTAATATTATCCATTAGGGCTTTTAATAAACGAGCATAAACGGACAATTTCAAGGAAAAACCCACTGAGAAAATCCTTCGAGAAAGGGTTTTAAGGCATATATGAAAGAAAGAGGCAAAATCAATTTAACGACTGGCTGTGGTTAATCAGATACCAGGAGGAAAAGGCTTCGTAATCTCGTGGGAAAGGTAAAGGCCACGACGATACCAAAGGAAGTGCATATATTAAGACATAAAAAAAGAAGAAGAAAAGAAGGAAAATATTAAGGATAAAAGGGGTCGGCAAGAGAAGAGCAAGAAGGCGGAATATTCGAAGAAGAAAATGTGTTAGATAAGAAAGGAATAGAATGCAGTTATTTCTAACAATCTTGCCAGATAAGAGAGGAATAGTATGCAGTTATTTCTAACAATCTTGCCAGATAAGAGGTGAATAGAATGCAGTTATTTCTAACACTCCTGCCAGATAAGAGAGGAATAGAATGCAGTTATTTCTAACATTCTTGCCAGATAAGAGAGGAATAGAATGCAGTTATTTCTAACAATCTTGCCAGATAATAGGTGAATAGAATGCAGTTATTTCTAACAATCTTGCCAGATAAGAGAGGAATAGAATGCAGTTATTTCTAACAATCTTGCCAGATAAGAGAGGAATAGAATGCAGTTATTTCTAACACTCTTGCCAGATAAGAGAGGAATAGAATGCAGTTATTTCTAACACTCTTGGCAGATAAGAGAGGAATAGAATGCAGTTATTTCTAACAATCTTGCCAGATAAGAGAGGAATAGAGTGCAGTTATTTCTAACAATCTTGCCAGATAAAAGAGGAATAGAATGCAGTTTGCCAGATAAGAGGGGAATAGAATGCAGTTATTTCTAACAATCTTGCCAGATAAAAGAGGAATAGAATACAGTTATTTTTTAAAATCTTGCCAGATAAGAGAGGAATAGAATACAGTTATTTCTAACAATCTTGCCAGATAAGAGAGGAATAGAATACAGTTATTTCTAACAATCTTGCCAGATGAGAGAGGAATAGAATGCAGTTATTTCTAACAATCTTGCCAGATAAGAGAGGAATAGAATGCAGTTATTTCTAACATACTTGCCAGATAAGAAAGGAATAGAATGCAGTTATTTCTAACAATCTTGCCAGATAAGAGAGAAATAGAATGCAGTTATTTCTTACATACTTGCAAGATAAGACAGGAATAAAATGCAGTTACTTCCAACATTCTTGCCAGATAAGAGAGGAGTAGATTGCAGTTATTTTTAACAATCTTGCCAGATAAGAGAGGAATATAATGCAGTTATTTCTAACAATCTTGCCAGATAAGAGAGGAATAGAATGCAGTTATTTCTAACATCTTACCAGATAAGAGAGGAATAGAATGCAGTTATTTCTAACATTCTTGCCAGATAAGAGAAGAATAGAATGCAGTTATTTCTAACAATCTTGCCTTCTTCAACGCTACACAGTATTCTAGAAATTTTATTCCAGCTGCGACCAGGTTGTGGAATGATCTTCCTAATGAGGCAATTCAACTTCAGAAGTTCAAACTTCCAGCAGATATTTTTATGTTGAACAGGCGGATGTAAATCTCTCTTCATAGTTTATATATGACATATCTCTTTCAACGTTGTTGCTGATCTTATTATATTTTATGTTCTTCATTCATTGCTTCTCATATAGTTTATTTATCTCCTTATTTCCTTTCCTCAGTTGGCTATTTTTTCTCTGTTGGAGACCTTGGTCTTATAGCATCCTTTTTTTTTCCAGCTAGGGTTGTAGCTTGTTTAATAATAATAATAATAATAATAATAATAATAATAATAATAATAAATAGCTTCCCCTGTCCCATGAGTAGGTTTTACGTCCATAATTTCATACACCCATCCATCTATTATTATTATTATTATTATTATTATTATTAATATTATTATTACTTGCTAAGCTACAACCCTAGTTGGAAAAGCAGAATGATATAAGCCCAGGGGCTCCAATAGGGAAAATAGCTCAGTGAGGAAAGGGAACAAGAAAAAATAAAATATTCTAAGAAGAGCAACAATATTAAAACAAATATCACTTTATAAACTATAAAAACTTTAACAAAACAAGAGGAAGAGAAATAAAATATAGGATAGAACAGTGTTCCCGAGTGTACCCTCAAGCAAGAGAAGGCTTTCGAAATAGACAGAAATACACATAAAATAAGACAGATAGACAGGCAATATGAGATGGAAAAACCGCTTTCCCAAGAGGTCCATTACACGTCGGACATGACTTTCGAACGGGTCATGAGATAAGAGGAGGTCGCGTTGTGATACAGGAGATATCACTTGGAGAGGTTTTCTGTCGAGGCATTAATTGTATTTCTGGAGAATAGAAGGGATTTAGCTTAGACCGACATGTTATCTCTGGTCGGATACCTTTCAAAACGTGATATTCTTATTCTATCGAAGTTTTCTGCAGTTCAAACTATAAATGAGGATGTGATATATATATATATATATATATATATATATATATACATATATATATATATATATATATATATATATATATATATATATATATATATATATATATATATATATATATTAGTGTACGGAACGCATCAAAAATTACTGCTAAATATTTAGATAAATATGGACACACGCTCCTTCTCACCCGAATATGACTACTCCCTCTCCTCTAACGGGGGGGGGGGGGGGGCGGGAGCTGAGTGTAACCGCAGGAAATACATATATATATATATATATATACATATATATATACATATATATATCTATATATATATGTATATATATATATACACACATATATATACATATATATATATCTATATATGTGAATATATATATATATACATATATATATATATATCTATATATATGAATATATATATATATATATATATATATATATATATATATATATATATATATATTTATATCCATGTGTATTTATTATATTTATACAGTATATATACTGTATATATATATACATATATATATATATATATATATATACTTATATATATATATATATATATATATACTTATATATATATATATATATATATATATATCATACTGAACCACAACTTATCGCCGAAGCTTTGACTGGTTCAAGCCATAAGCGATGAATTTTAATGCACTAAAACGAACGCGAAAACAATGAACATCTTCGCCCCCGGCATAAAAACACGTGACATAACTATCAAAATTCGTTAAGGGACATTTATTAACGCAGTAAAGTTTGCCGTCCTAAGAAGTTCCCCTCTCGCCTGTGTATCGGAAATATAAGGCGACTAAGAAGTCTTTTTTTTTTTTTTTTTTTTTTTTTTAATAGTGTTTGCGCTTGTAAATACCCGTATACTGACACACTGATGCACTTCTTTCAACACTGATTGGTGTTGTTCCAGAGAAAAGGACAAGATGGTAACTGCCATATCCAACTTTTTAATTTTTGAATCCTGGATGAAATCTCTGTGAAGTAAAACTTCCACAACATTAAGATTCATACACTTCCACAGAAGGCTTATCAGTAGCGTGACAAACATCATTACATGAACTGAGCTACAACCTTAGTTGGAAAAGCATGATGGTATAAGCCTGAGGGCTACAACAGGGAAAACAGTCCAGTGAGCAAAGGAAGTAAGGAAACATATAGAGTGCGTCTGAGTGTACCCTCAACCAAGGGAACTCTAACTCAAGCCAGTTGAAGATCATACTAAGGAGTTTGTGTGTCACTACACAAGTCTAGAGAACAAGACGAGCTGATAGTGACTGCAGTGTGTCGCACTCAGAGTAAATAAGAGCATGTAGCTAAGAATCATATTGCATCTGGACACTCCAATCATCTTCATGATCTTTCAATAACATTCTCAGCTGAATTTTGTGTTTTTGTATTGATTCCCTCCATTCCCTTATGTTTTCTTTTGAATAACTTTAGCCTCTGTACCATGGTCTTCCACTGTCTTCGGGTCGAGTTTTCTTGCTTGACGGTACACTCAGTCATGCTATTCTATCTAATTTCTCTTCCTCGTGTTTTGTTAAAGTTTTTATAGTTTATATGGGAAATATTTATTTTATTGTTGTTAATGATCTTTAAATATTTTATTTTTTCTTGTTTCCTTTCCTCACTGGAGTATTTTCCTTGTTGGAGTCCCTAGGCTTATAGTATCCTACTCTCCCAACTAGGGTTCTAGCTTAGTAAGTAATAATAATAATAATAATAATAATAATAATAATTCTCTTGTGTCCCACCTTTGAATACCTATAGGAATCACTGGCTTCCATCCTTCCACGAACCGTACTATCATATTCATAGCTCCTTCTTGGCGTCTCTTTACCATTAACCTTTTCTTTTGAACACATTTGCTTTCAATTTGTTCCCTTTACAACCCTTTTCTAACCCTAAGCCGCAGTGAGAATACTGGTATGTTTAAGTTAAGAATCACTTAACTATAAGCCATAGTGAGAAGTCTGGTATGTTTAAGTTGAGAATCGCCTAACTATAAGTCGCAGTGAGAAGACTAGTATGTTTAAGTTAACAGTCACCTAACTATAAGCCCCAGTGAGAAGACTGGTATGTTTTAAGTTAACAGTCACTCAACTATAAGCCCTAATGTTCAAGTTAACAGTCACCCAACTATAGGCCCTAATGAGAAGACTGGTATGTTTAAGTTAACAGTCAGCTAACTATAAGCCCTAGTGAGAAGACTGGTATGTTTAAGTTAACAATCATCTACCTATAAGCCGTAGTGGGAAGACTGGTATGTTTAAGTTAACAATCACCTGACTATAAGCCCTAGTGAGAAGACTGGTATGTTTAAGTTAACAATCACCTGACTATAAGCCCTAGTGAGAAGACTGGTATGTTTAAGTTAACAATCACCTGACTATAAGCCCTAGTGAGAAGACTGGTATGTTTAAGTTAACAATCACCTGACTATAAGCCCTAGTGAGAAGACTGGTATGTTTAAGTTAACAATCACCTGACTATAAGCCCTAGTGAGAGGACATGGGTTGTTTAAGTTAACAATCACCTGACTATAAGCCCTAGTGAGAAGACTGGTATGTTTAAGTTAACAATCACCTGACTATAAGCCCTAGTGAGAACACTGGTATGTTTAAGTTAACAATCACCTAACTATAAGCCCTAGTGAGAACACTGGTATGTTTAAGTTAACAATCACTTAACTATAAGCCCTAGTGAGAACACTGGTATGTTTAAGTTAACAATCATCTAACTATAAGCCCTAGTGAGAACACTGGTATGTTTAAGTTAACAGTCAGCTAACTATAAGCCCTAGTGAGAAGACTGGTATGTTTTAAGTTAACAGTCACCTAACTATAAGCCCTAGTGAGAAGACTGGTATGTTTAAGTTAACAATCACCTAACTATAAGCCCGAATGAGAAGACTGGTATGTTTAAGTTAACAATCACCTAACTATAAGCCCTAGTGAGTAGACTGGTATGTTTTAAGTTAACAATCACCTAACTATAAGCCCTAGTGAGAAGACTGGTATGTTTAAGTTAACAATCACCTAACTATAAGCCCGAATGAGAAGACTGGTATGTTTAAGTTAACAATCACCTAACTATAAGCCCTAGTGAGTAGACTGGTATGTTTTAAGTTAACAATCACCTAACTATAAGCCCTAGTGAGAAGACTGGTATGTCTAAGTTAAGAATCACCAAACTATAAGCCCTAGTGAGAAGATTATTCCAGTGCCATGTCTTAACTCCAAATATTACTAGTAAACTTGATCATTCATAAATTACACTTTTTTTTTCTTTTTTTCTATTTTTCTCGGCTCTGTATCTTACAATACGAAGGCGAAGAATATCAAACTTTAATAAGGAACAGCCAATTTACAAAAGAAACTGTCTTCTTGCATGACCGATGTTTGCAAGTTTTTTCTTCATTGTTATTCAATCTCAGATAATTTTGAATTCTTAGTAGAAAATTTTTTTCATGCATCCAAGATAAATGAAAATCTGAACCTGTATATTTTGGAACAGTTTCTGGAAGACCTTAACATAAATGAATTCTTGGTTGAATTTTTAGTCACCATTAACACATACTGTAAAAGAGAATATGACCCATAAGAGAGGCGTGTCCGAACCCTTGAAACGGTACATACCGTCCTGAGGTTTGGATTGATTGATTGATTGATTTAAAGTTTTCAGGCATTAAATCAATCAATCAATCAATCCAAACCTCAGGACGGTATGTTACAATCTTCAATCTATAGGGGCCACTGATGAGACCTAGTCTCTACCAGGTGTTGGACGATTGTAGTTTTTAAACGTAATCGTAGTCGTATTGCATAGGGGTTATTATTATTATTATTATTATTATTATTATTATTATTATTATTATTATTATTATTATTATTATTATTATTGCCAAAAGATATCAACCAACAAGGATGTATATGGATGAATAAGCAATATATGTTTACGTGTGCATCATTGTGAATTTTTAGTGAATATGATGCCTTTTATTATTATTATTATTATTATTATTATTATTATTATTATTATTATTATTTGATGGCATTCATTCGGAACTATCTAAAATTTCATCAAGTTTCTGCCTAAGCTTCCACGGATCAGAAAGCCTTTATGAAAATATTAATATTTTTCAAAAAGATTTTATATAAGATCTTGATGAAAAGGCAAACCACAGTAAATTATTAGTTAGAAATAGGCACGCATATATATATATATATATATATATATATATGTATATATATAAATATATATAGATATAGATATATATATATATATATATACGTATATGTATATATATATATATATATATATATATATATATATATATATATATATATCTTTTTATCATTCACTGAACTTATATGCCGTCTACATCTATCTGTTCCTGGTGGTAACCTATTCAAGCACTGACCAGGCTCGAGGGTATATAACTATAGCAAGCATGCATTAGCAACCAACCAAATATCTTACAATAAGTAGAAAATGATATAAAAACGGGGAATTTTATCGCATTCGGACAACACTTATTACACTTCAGAGAGAGAGAGAGAGAGAGAGAGAGAGAGAGAGAAAAAAAAGGGGGTGAGGGGCGGTGCAAGGATTCCCTGGCCAAGGGAATGCCCCCCGATGTTAATTCTGTTCCTTTTAAGAGTCGGGCCAACGGGGCAATATCTCCGTCTACAACTTCATCCATACATGTTGATTGCGGACTTAATGTGGCTGGTATGAGTGTTTCGTGAGGATAGATCCCTATTTGATATCCGGGCGTGGGGCATGAGCTCTCCCAGAGAGAGAGAGAGAGAGAGAGAGAGAGAGAGAGAGAGATCTTAAAAGCTCCCTCCCCCATTCAATAACGCAGCCGAGACCATTTGATGATAAAGTCATCCAATGGAAAGAAAGATGAAGGTGGAGGAACGGGAGGGGGAGGGGGAGGTCATATCATCTCGAAGAATCCAGGCAATCGCGATTTCCTACCTACCCACCCCCTCTCCCCTCCCCCTCTCCATCCATCCACCTAACCTTATCTTTAATTCAATCACAAAACCAATCTCAAAGATCGTGTTCAGTTTCAGATTTAATGGGGAGTTGAATACTTTGTCTGTGCCAGAAAAACAGTCCGAATGGTTTCTGTGAGTGTTTAAAGAGTATTGAATCTCTCTATGGGGTCTTGTCGGCGCGGTGGGATTCTCTGTCTTACATGAATCAGCGGAATAACCGCGAACAAAAGGAAGGGGTCGCCCGCTCGCTTTTCCGTGAGTTTTTAAATGTTTCATTGCCGCACCGGAAGACGTAATTCTCCTCCTCCTCCTCCTCCTCCTCTTCTTCTTCTTCGGGACGTTTATTAATGGCTCTCGATTGTGACGAGATGATTTGACGTAATGATAATATAGAAAAAAAATAGAGAAAATAAACCCTTTAATACGACGTCTGGCCGGTGATATCTCGCGAACGAAGGTGGGGGAGGGGAAGGGGTCTGGATCGTAAAAGTAGATATAAAGTGTTTCATATCGTGTTTATCTGTTGGCACACGACGTCTTACTTAAGTTTGCCGCGAAAATCACGATTCCATGCTCTTTTCCCGCCAAATCTCTTTGTCCCCCGCTGCGGTGGCGCGCAGGTGGTGCCACGACCGTGAAAAGGGAGGAACCGAAGGCAACTTTATGTGTCTTCGCAGCACGAAAACATTCTAATTCGCTTACAGGGAGTCAAAACCTCAACGGCCAGAAGAAAACATTTTAATAGTACGTTGCGTCCGACCCGCAGTTAAATGATTGCCACCTGGACAATCCGAGGTAGTTATCGGCTTTATTTACTTTGCGCGGACACGTTCCGGTGGGCCGGGGAAGATATACAGCTCATAGTGGAAAATTGGAATAAAGAATAGAGCGAGAGAGTGAGAAATGGAATGTTAAAAAAAGACGGTGTCTAGTGCACGAGAGTGACATCTGTAGGTGGTAAGGAAGAGGGCCTCACCTTCCTCTTTTATAGGGAGACCTAGCAAACTTTATAGTGAGATAAATTCATTGGAGGAGATGGACCGAGAGGGGGAGGCGACTTTTACGGCCTTGGAAGGACTTGCACAAGTGCACCGCGAAAGGTTCTTTCGAGATGACCATGGTGAAGGGGTGGGGGGTTTGAAGGTATGAGCAAGAGGGAGAGAGAATATACTACTCAATACGAAGGGCAACGTCTTTTACGACTCCTAAGAAAGACACAGAGACTCATAAGAGTAATACGACTAAATGAAAAACTAATATGGCGGCTACTCCACCTTCACCCTTCGACTGAGATTTTCTATTTTCTAAATGTCTATGCCAAACTTGAAAGTAAACAAGGAATAAAGGATAAAAATAATGTCACCTCGAGTTTCTTTTTTTACACTTCCACCGGTAATAAAGTGACTTACTGACAAGTTTAATGCTTAATATAAATCCAAGTTATGCAAGGAAGTCTCACGTTTGTCCATGTACGACGATCCCTTTGCAGTTGCCAAAATAGTGGAGGCCAGGGGAATCCGAGGGATTTTAATGGATTATTTTAATGGATTCAACCACCCCACGGTCTGAAGGGGTCGCATCGCTTTTACAGCTGAATTTATAACTGATGTTAACTGTCTTTATGGCTGAGGAGTGAAATCGGGAATATGCCCGACATAGTAAAACAACCGGAAAAAGAATTTATTGCCTTTAGTCTAGATGTACCTCGTCGTGTTTGTAGTAAATTGGCAGCCGTTATTGCTCCGTGGCGGTTCCGTGATTCTCAATACTCCTTTCTTTCGTGGAAGACTCGCAGGGAATAATTGGCTAACCCATTCCCGGAAGGAGAGACAAATAAAATCTCAATAAATGGGGGGGAATGGGACGTGCATGGAAATTGGGGGTATTAATCTGCTGGTTCGTTTTGGTTGTAATACACCGGAATGGACACTGCATGCAAAGAACTTAATAAAAGAAAATGGTATGGCGAATAGAACATCTGATTTTTCAAGAGATAGGATATGCAGTCCTACATATGTTTACATGAAATGGAGGCAGATGCAAGATAAAAATTCCATTATATCATCATTATCATCTCCTCCTACGTCTATTGACGCAAAAGGCCTCGGTTGGATTTTGCCAGTCGTCTATATCTTGAACTTTTAATTCAATACTTCTCCATTCATCGTCTCCTTCTTCGTACTTCATAGTCATCAGCCATGTAGGTCTGGGTCTTCCAACTCTTATAAAAAGAAAATATTTGCTGCCCAAATGAGGATGGGTCAATGCAAAATTGATTATTTTACAAATAAAAGAAAATAATAATGGAAAGGTGAAGGAAGGCATTGTTGGACCCCCTGGGCTCATAGCATTCTGCTTTTCCAACTAGGGTTGTAGCTTAGCAACTAATAATAATAATAATAATAATAATAATAATAATAATAATAATAATAATAATAATAATAAATAAATGAGGATTGGTCACTGAAAATGGATAACTTAATGATAAAAGAAATAATGGTAAGACCGAGGAAGGCATGGCTGCAGAGGTCAATAGCTTGGTCACTGCAAAATCGACGGTTGGTAGGGATAGAGAGCGGTTGAGAAAGCGGGCTAACGTTTTGCCTTACATATGTTCTTGAAGTTATCTATTCATAAACATGGAAAAATTAGCTGTAATTGATGATAGGATAAATCTATTGCTACCTCTCTTTTCGTCTATTATTATTATTATTATTATTATTATTATTATTATTACTTGCTAAGCTACAACCCTAGTTGGAAAAGCAGAATGCTATAAGCCCAGGGGCTCCAACAGGGAAAATAGCTCAGTGAGGAAAGGAAACAAGAATATTAAAATATTTTAAGAGCAACAATATTAAAATAAATATCACTTTATAAACTATAAAAACTTTAACAAAACAAGTGGAAGAGAAATAAGATATAAGATAGAACAGTGTGCCCGAGTGTACCCTCAAGCAAGAGAACTCTAACCCAAGACAGTGGAAGACCATGGTACAGAGGCTAAGGCACTACCCAAGATTAGAGAACAATGGTTTGATTTTGGAGTGTCCTTCTCCTAGAAGAGCTGCTTACCACAGCTAAAGAGTCTCTTCTACCCTTACAAAGAGGAAAGTGGCCACTGAACAATTACTATTGTTACCTCTGTCAATACTGTTAATTGTAGGGCTGATATCGAGCATGTATAGAAAGTCATTGGTATGTGATGAAGAAAAAAAAAACATCCCCATTTGCGTTCGTGGATATTTTTTTCTGTTGGAGCCCTTGGGTTTTTAGCATCTTGCTTTTCCAACTAGGGTTGTAGCTTGGTTATTATTATCATTAATAATAATAATAATAATAATAATAATAATAATAATAATAATAACATACTAGACGTCTAACAACAACTAACTAAAATGCTTTCGCCCTTGTAGATAGTTTATATATTGAAGACATTAGACATGGACAAATGTTTTGCTAATGGATTGTAAGAAGAGAGTTCTTGGCTTTGTTAAAAATTAATGGAAAGTTTCTAGTCCACTGCAGGACAATTGCGGAACAGATAACTCGAGATGTGTTAGTATGAAATAACCAGGTAGATATACACTATATAAATACATGTTATAGGTTAATTAACTCATTTGAAAGATTGTCTTATTTAGTTAAACAAGTAGAATAAAAACACTAAGATAAAAATAGGTGATTGAATTTGATCAATCGCTCTCTGGTGTATTTATAATACTTCAGGCGTTTTTTTTATCAACTTTATCGTAGATAATTTTCTTTTCTGGGCTGCGAAATTTCCCTCTCCCTCTGTTTATTGATTCACGTGTTTTTATATGATCATTCGAAAGGACATGATATTGTTTCTACATGTGGGTTCTCCCATTTTGCTGGTGTAAATTTGTTAAGTTCCCTCACTAATAAAAAGATAAAAAAAAAAAGTTTCCCTCACTGACCGTTTTTCTTTCTCTCCCGGCCCGCAACGGTTGACGAACAACTATAAGTGGATAGGTACCTAGTTCAATGGTTGAATGATAACGTATCTACATGTGGGACCTCTCGTTTTCATGAGATACAGTATATTTGTTTAGTTTCCCTCACTCATAAAAAAGATAAAAAAGTTTCCCTCACTGACCGTTTTTCTTTCTTGCTCCGCCCGCAACGGTTGACGAACAATTGTAAGTGGATAGGTACCTAGTTCGAGTGTTAAATGAGCAAAGCAAAACCATTGCGGGCTGCCAACACAAGAGCCCAGTTCTTTCCGCAAGAGCCCGCGTCTTGTATAAGGCAAGGCAATCTAAAACGAACGAACGAACTAATGAATTTGCTCCAGGATCAAGGCGTTCTATAACGAACGAACGGAAGAAAACCATTAATTTTTTCATAACTCCTCTGATGTAACAAAGACTGGCCATTCAGAAATCTTAAAGGAGACCTTAGTTACCACATTTCAAGAGATCTTCCTGGACAATTCCATCCTGTTCGTGATACCCGGCAGACAGTTAATTTCTCCATCATGAGGCTCAATACTTCACAGTATTCTAGAAGCTTTATTCCAGCTATGACCAAGTTGTGGAATGATCTTCTTAATCGGGTAGTTGAATCAGTCGAACTACAAAAGTTCAAAGTTGAAGCAAATGTTTTTATGTTGCGCAGGCTGACATAAGTCTTTTTATAGATTATGTTGAACAGGCTGACAGAAGTCTTTTTATAGTTTATATAACATATCTGTTTTGCCGTTGTTAATGTTTGTAAAATGATTTATTGTTAATTTGTTCTCAGCATTTATTTATTTCCTTATTTCCTTTCCTTACTGGGCTATTTTTCCTTGTTGGAGCCCTTGGGTTTATAGCATCTTGCTTTTCCAACTAGGGTTGTACAGTAGTTTGTCTAATAATAATAATAATGATAATAATAATACATGAGCTCGAGTAGTAAGCGATCTTTTAGTCAGTTTCGAAAGGACCAAGGACAATTCATCACAGGAGGAAAACTGCCGGTTTACTGGTTAGTTATTCTTGGTAAGCACAAGCTGTGCAAGTGTGCTGAGAAGGCTCGTGCCTCGTGGTTTAATTATAGAATCCAGTGTCTCAGTAATGTGTGATTGTGTGAATAGAGCGTGTGCAAGCACTTATTTCAGGAAGTTCGTTATTTGCTAAGCTACATCCCTAGTTGGAAAAGCAGGGTGCTATTTATGAAGTTAGTAATAGTGTTGTTATGAAGAAAGATAATTTAAGAAACATTTTTTTGCAGCTTCGTAGAGTCGAGTTAAATTATGGCTGTTATGAAATAAATTAGAATTCGAAAAGTTCAAGTTTTTATCGATAACAAATTTGACTCGAGAGTCCAATCGTCGCTGCTACTGATAATAGTTTAATGGAAGCCGTTATTGTTACTGTTGGTAATTTAACGATGAGATTATTACTTTTCCTAAAGATAATTTACGGTGAAATAAATAGCATTACATGAAAATAATTAGAGTAAAATCTTCGCTATTAAAGATAATTCAAGTGAAGTCATCTTTGAACAAAAGTAGAGTGTAATCATCGTTGCAAGAGAATTCATATTGAATTAGTTGTTGCCATAAAGTAGATTGTAATCCTCGTGGCAATTCGTATTGAAATAATTGTTGCCATAAAGTAGATTGTGATCCTCGTGGCAATTCGTTTTGAAATAATTGTTGCCATAAAGTAGATTGCAATCCTCGTGACTAAAGATTTCATATTGAATTAATTGTTGCCATAAAGTAGATTGTAATCCTCTAGGCAAGAGAATTCATATTGAATTAATTGTTGCCATAAAGTAAATTTAGATTGTAATCCTCGTGACAAGAGAGTTCATATTGAATTAATTGTTGCCATAGAGTAGATTGTAATCCTCGTGACAAGAGAATTCATATTGAATTAATTGTTACCATGAAGTAGATTTTAATCCTCGTGACAAGAGAATTCATATTGAATTAATTGTTGTCATGAAGTAGATTGTAATCCTCGGGGCAAGAGATTTCATATTGAATTGATTGTTGCCATAAAGTAGATTGTAATCCTTCTTGCAAGAGATTTTATATTGAACTAATTGCTGCCATAAAGTAAATTGTAATCCTCGTGGCAAGAGAATTCATATTGAATTAGTTGTTGTCATAAAATAGATTGTAATCTTCGTGGCAAGAGAGAATTTGAAGTGATATTTGTGATCCTGTAGTTGCCACCAAAGATAATTTTAGTGAGATCGCCATCTCATTCATTGCTAATTCGAAGGATGAAATCATCTTGCCTACCAAGGGCATTTCAAGAAAGAAATCTTTGTACGTGAAAGGGACAAGTAGGTCAAAACATGATTTTATATTTCACTGTTTGATGTCTTTTACTTAATTTCTGAGGTATGTGCTTTAGGGCGTATGAAAAGAGGTTTCAAGTCATTTATCAGTCGTTATCGAAGTGATTCAAACAACCGAATTTTTCTTTTTATGCTACATATTTACATATTTATCTCTTATTGTCTTGATTTTTGTTTTGGTTGGAGCTGGTTATGTGGTTTTTATTGTTTTTTTTTTAATTTATCTGTTTACGAGTTTAATAACTATTACGGTCTTTATATTTTTTTTTTACCTTTCTGCTGTACATGCTGTGTTGTTTATTTTACCTGTGAGCATAGTTAGTTTGGTATTTATCAGTTTTCTACGTAAAAAAAAAACGAAAAAAAAAAAAACATGAACTTGCGTCAGCTCTTGCGTTTGATTGCCCCTGAGGAATAAATGTAGATGGGGTCTTTCAACAGCTGTTATAGGGTCTCAACAAAATTTAGTCTTCGTCTCCAAACGGATATATTTTTGTTGGGTGGCAGAGCACTGGTCAGCTCTCGTCTAAACCTAGCATGTTATCACTTTACGTTGAACAAGTTTGTATGCATTATCGTGTTTTCTTATTATGGTTTTATAAATGTCAGAATTTTCTTTTTTAATGCCTTTGAAGTTTCCACTTCTATGCCCTCGGAAACCTATCTATTGAAGCATCCATATTTGGTGAATCATGAGGGCCTCTCTTTGAGGTATAGATTTTAACCGTCTTGAAAATGTTGTGTAGTGTCTCTTTATTGTTTCCGTGGTATCAAGGATCTGTTATTTTTAGTAGAGTAAAAATTTGAAATCAGAAGTCTAGGGAAGTTTATTGCTATAATTTTTATATATGATTTAATATAAAACTGGCCTTGTGCTAGCACGGGTCATTGCTCTTTTGGCATTAGTATAAACAACTGCATTTGAAAAAAAAAATTAAATGAACTAATGATTTAATGTAAAAATGGCCTTGTGCTAGCGCGGGTCATTGCTCTTTTTGCATTAGTATAAACAAGTGCATTTGAAAAAAAAAAAAAAATCAATGAACTAAAAGATTGACAGATTTAAGTCACGTATTTAGGTTGGTCGAATTGTACACCTGAGTAAAGAACGCCTAGGGATTATGACTAACAATTTTAAATATATTTAAATCCATTGGAAGCTAGACAAGTAAAGACAGACAGACAGACTTATGAACAGGACACATAAACTGCGGTATAACATGAAAGCGAGTGGGGTTGGGTGAGGAATCAGATAGACAGGTAATTACTCGAGTTTCACTAAAATGAAATAAAATCGCAATAATTGAGCGTGACACCTTTGTTGAGACCGAAGCCTAAAACGAAAACAACAATCTGCATTGTTTCAGGCGGATTCCTGTTATTAAGTGCGAAATTTCTTGGCAATAGATGGCGCTCATAGGTTAGATTTTGTGGTCTGAAAATGGAAAACCGAATGGAAAGAGTCAAAAGGTCGAGATGGTTATTTAATTTCGCTCGCTTCTCCGCCATTAAGACACTTCTCAGGAAGGGGGTATTGCGGTTCGTGCATTGCAATCCGAGGAAATTGCAAGGATGGAGCCACGATTAACACTCCATTCGCGTCCATTTTGCAGTTGAAAATGGGTAGATGTGTGCGCTGAATTGCCTTGTTTTATGTATTTATGTATTGCAGGATTAATAAGTATTTTGATATTTGGTTGTAAAATGACTTGCATTGAAAGGAATTACAGAATGCATCGTAAAATATGTACTATTTAGTAAAAAGATACATTATAATTATTTGTATAAAATCTCTATTGTGAATGTTATAAATAATTCATGGAACGTAAGTGATATCATCATCTCCTCCTACGCCTGTTGATGCAAGGGGCCTAGTTTAGATTTCGCCAGTCGTCTCTATCTTGAGCTTTTAATTCAATACTTCTCCATTCATCATCATCTACCTCTTGCTTCATAGTCCTCAGCCATGTAGGCCTGGGTCTTCCAACTCTTCTAGTTCCTTGTGGAACTATAATTTTTTTTTTTCGGCATATATGCAATGATTCCACGTGTATTTCTTATGAATGAAAAATCTTTGTTTTTCGAAAAAGAGGAAGGATTCCGGGGGATATCATTCACCTTTATCTTTCATGAAATGCATTGTAAAGTATAGCAAATCTTCAATTAAACATCGTTACCCTTCTAAGAAGTCCGCGATCCTTTTTATTCTATGAAAATCACAACTTGACAACAATGTGCATTTCTTTCCATACAGGAAGCTCATTCATGATTAAATTTATATATTTAGGTTTTCAAAATGTCACAATTAAGGTAACGTGAAGGTGTCTAGTTTCAATTCCGGTATCATCAGAATAGGTGCTCGCCAAAACGTCAGCAGGGCAAGCCCAACCACCCACCGTGGTGCCCAACCATAGCAGTAACCTCCCCAGTACACAGCTCAAACTCTCTGCCCGGGGCTAGGATCGAACTGCTGCCATGCGAATGCTACGCTAACTCGTTACTTACCAGGAGGTTGTTAAGCGATGGAGGTAATTTTTAGTTTTGTATTTTTATCGGAACATTTAATTCACTTTTAATTTAATTCTATTTAATTTAATAAACTGTAAAGGAAATAAAGTAACCAAACAATTCTTCTTCGCCCAAAGGCTTAACTACTGCACTGTAATTGTTCAGTGGTAAGGATAGAAGAGACTCTTTAGCTATGGTAAGCAGCTCTTCTAGGAGAGGGATACTCCAAAATTAAAACACTGTTCTCTAGTCCTGGACAGTGCCATAGCCTCTGTACCATGGTATTCCACTCTTGGGTTAGAGTTCTCTTGCTTGAGGGTATACTTGGGCACTATTCCATTTAATTTCTCTTCCTCTGGTTTTATTAGTTTTTATTGTTTATATGATTTATCTCAATGTTGTTACTGTTCTTAAGATATTTTATTTTTCTTTGTTTCTTCTCCTCACTAGGCTATTTTCCCTGTTGGAGCCCCTGGGCTTATAGCATCCTGCTTTTCCAACTAGGGTTATAGCTAAGCAAGTATTAATAATAGTACCCAATAATTTATTGTTTTGATCATAAATTATCTGTGATTGTGGATATATCAGCCGATATTGAAAATTCATATTAACACAAAGAATTCTATCATATTTTATTCAAGAACTAATCAATCCTCGGTGTTATTCCAATTTTGACCAAAAATTTTTAATCCTTAACTCAGTTCTGGAACCATTCTTGTATAATATTCCTTGATCTAGAGTTGTATGTCATTTTGTTTGTTTAGTGAACAATCTTGCAGAAAACGTTTTTATGTTGAACAGGATGACAAATGACGTAAGTCTTTTTATAGTTTATATATGATATATCTGTTTTAAAGTTAATTCTTTAAGAACAATTTATTTCAATTGTTCATTACTTCTTATATCGTTTATTTTTTCCCTTATTTCCTTTAGTCACTGGGCTATTTTCCCCCGTTGGAGCCCTTGGGCTTATAGCATCGTGCTTTTCCAACTAGGGTTTTAACTTAGCTAATAATAATAATAATAATAATAATAGTTATAAGGAGTCCGCTGTTAGGTTATGACAGAGAGGGGAGATGAATGCAACTGATTTTTATTCAACAGATAACGAATTTATATTTCAATCAGTTCCGAATAAGAATGTCACACAAATTCACACCAACTAATGCATGAAATGGCAAGCTTAAACAGGTTTTGTTATCAGTGCTTGGAGACGAGGGGTGGGGGTGGCAGAAGGAAATACCGTTTACAGCAGTGGTTCCCAATCTGGGGGAAATTTCCCCCGGGGGGGAAATTTGAAGCTTCCAGGGGGGAAATAATTACACAACCTACTAACTAAAACAAGCGGAAAATGTCCACATAGTACGTGCGGTAATTTGTTGTTAGCCATTCAATTGTGATATGACCATATCATTTCTCACTGACATGATATTCAAGGGGAGAATTGGAATATCATGCCCATTTCTGAGGCAGGCGAGTGGGCATGAGGGCTGGGCGGGGCATGAAGGGGGAAATCTGGATGGTTGAACTGGGTGCAGGGGGAAATGGCAGAAAAAAGGTTGGGAACCACTGGTTTACAGTGTACGATCGTGTGTGAAACACATGCGGTACATTAGCCTATTCTAAGCTGCCTAACTATCTATTGTACTAACTGACTTCTCATTAATCGCTCGAGAAATTGTGGCTGTAATTGTGTAACCTACTGTCTCTTGAAAGAAATGTCTTACGCATTATTTGTTTCATTTAAAGACGTTGATGCTAAGCGTAGAGGCTGATTTCCATCAGGTGTTATGACGATATAAGATATCAAATACTGAACACTATCACAAGCTTTATTTTGCTCAATTTCAAGGTTTGCTATTAATGTCCAGACATCATCATTATCATCATCATCTCCTCCTACGCCTATTGACGCCAAGTGCCTCGGTTACAGTTCGCGAGTCTTCTCTATGTTGAGCTTTTCCATTCATCATCATCTACTTCACGCTTCATGGTCCTCAGCCATTTAGACCTTTGTCTTCCAACTCTTCTAGTACCTTGTGGAGCCCAGTTAAACATATGGTGAACCAATCCCTCTTGGGGAGTACGAAGAGCATGCCCAAATCATCTCCATCTACCCCTCACCATGATCTTATTCACATATGGCACTCTAGTAATCTCTTATAGTTTCATTTCTAATCCAGACATATGTCAATGTAATTTACTAGTACTCTGCTGAAAGTCACGGCAAGGAAACTGATTGTAGAATTTCAGAGACGATAGGAACGCTACAATATATAACTATCTCATATTAGCTAATGATTGTAAGATGTTACTTAGCCCTAATGGCAGATCATAGCTACTTCATAGTGCTACTGAAGTTAGTCTCCAAATTAATATTTTTTCCTAACTCCTTTCATTCTATTTCACCATTTACCAGTTTGTTTTTGACCAATTGGGACGTCAGAAGTTCATACTTGTAACGAGTGTTTTTCTGTTGAACAGGCTGACAGAAGTGTCTCCTCATATTTTATTTATGACAGGTCAATTTTAAAGTTGCTACTGATCTTAAGGCATTTTTTTATCAATTATTCATTACTTCGCATGTAGTTTATTAATTTCCTTTCCTCATGCGTCAATGACCTCAGATGTCAGGATGCCTGAAAACTTTAAATCAATCAATCAATCAATCCTCATTGTACTATTTTCCCTGTTGCAACCCTTAGGCGTATAGACTCCTGCTTTTCCAGCTAGGGCTGTAGCTTAGCTAATAATAATGATAATGATAATAGGCTGAATAGAATTTAGAGAACCTACACAGAGGGGAGAATTTCAAAGTTGGGTTGTCCCATTGTTAAAAAAAATTAATATATATACTGCCTCTAATCAATACATACGTTATCGCATTTGATGTTAATAGCATATTTAGTAAATAATACTTGTCCATTAAAGTACCTGATTAGTAATATATAAGTGCTGATTGTAGGGCAATCTTCATCCCTCCAGTGCTTCATAAGGAACTTATCTTCAAAAGAACCTGGAATTTGACCCTTGATTCCCGATACTCAGTGCTATATTTCATTACTCTTTTCAACTGTGAAACTACTACTTGCAATATTATCGAAGTCTAAACTCTATCCTTATAGTCCACGTCCGTACCTCGTTGGTTTGACAAGCTAGAAGCTCACACCAGGCTCCTACAGTCCATTTCTTTTAGCGAGGCAGATTTGCACCGACTCGCAACGGTGCCCTTTTAGCTGGGAAAAGTTTCCTGGTCGCTGATTGGTTAGAATTATATTGTCCAACCTATCAGCGATCAGGAAACTTTTCCGAGCTAAAAGGGCAACGCTGCGAGTCG
This sequence comes from Palaemon carinicauda, assembly GCF_036898095.1. Lineage (NCBI taxonomy): Eukaryota > Metazoa > Arthropoda > Malacostraca > Decapoda > Palaemonidae > Palaemon > Palaemon carinicauda. The sequence continues at coordinate 65,964,864 of NC_090763.1, forward strand.
GTGCAAATATTACTCGCCAAAAGAAATGGACTATAGTATCTTTCATGCACTATCACACTGTGCTGGCATAAGGCCTGGTTAATCTAAAGTATTGTACTGCATGTGTTTCATACACGTTCATACACTGTAATTCTATTGTTTTTATTTATCTCTCGCTCTCTCCCGCACTGTTATTAGAAAAACCTGTTTAAGCTTACCATCGCATGGTTCATATTCTTTGAATTTTTGTGACATTGTTGCCCTCAACTATTTGTATATAAGCTCGTTATTGGTTGAATAAGCTTTGCGTGCATTCAACTGTCCTCTCTGTTAGAATCTAACAGTTACGTTGCCACAGTTAACCCAACCGATGTAGAAAAGTAGAGAAAAGTCATTTTCTGTTAAGTAATGCGCCCGTTCTAAAGTGTTTTAGAAGTGTTTATTGCAAGAAATACACCCAATCTATCTTATTATTATTATTATTATTATTATTATTATTATTATTATTACTTGCTAAGCTACAACCCTAGCTGGAAAAGCAGGATGCTATAACCCCAGCAGTGAAAATAGCCTAGTGAGGAAAGGAAACAAGGAAAAATATTCTATGAACAGCAACAACAGTAAAACAAATATGTCCCATATAAACTATAATAATATTAAAAAACCAAGAGGAAGAGAAATTAGATAGAAAATTGTGCCCAAGTGTACCCTCAAGCAAGAGAACTCTAACCCAAGACAGTGGAAGACCATGGTACAGAGGCTATGGCACTACTTATGGCAGTACTTATCCAGTACTGTAAAGTGACTGCAATGTTGTCATTGCCTTGGGTATTTTTTTTCGTATATTACTGTTCGTGTATGTTTCCTATACTTATTTATATTTGACTTTATTTGGGTTTTGTTATTTATTTATAATTTTCTTTTGGACTGAATGGGCTGTTTCTTTTATGGAAAGTTATTTTATATTCGATTCCAGAAGAATTTATGCTTTTCATTTTTATTATTACAAAATTACAATATTTTGGAGTTCGAAACCCTTTATTATCACATAATTGATACGTATATATATTTACAAGAAAAATTATATATATATATATATATATATATATATATATATATATGTATATATATATATATATGTATATATATATATATATATATATATATATATATGTATATATATATATATGTATATATATATATATATATATATATTATATATATATATATGTATATATATATATATTATATATTATATATATATATATATATATATATATATATATATATATATATATATATATATATATATATATAAATCATTACAATTGCAAACAATTAATTCTGCCATCATCCTCATTACCTAGGCTGCGTTGTCATTGGAAATCGCGTTTTTAACATATTGATCTGAAAAATGGAACATAAAAGGAAAGGAACAAAAATAAACATCTTGTGTGGGAATAAAAGGGCGATAAATATGCAACGTTTGATTTTCATTTATGTTTTTTTGTGTGCTTTTGTTTGTATGTGTGTGTTTGTTTATATGATATTGTGTTGAGTAAAGTTTTCACTTTGGGGAGGCGGTAGGGGAGAGGGGAGAGGGGAGCGTGGGAGGGGTGGGCGTAAGGGGCTAGGAAAGAATGGGGTTAGTTTGAGGGAGTTATAGTGTGATGAACGCACATGTAAGGGCGTGGGTGGAGGTGTATTGCGAGAGGGAGAGGGGTGGATAGGGGGTAAGGAATCTCTTCAGAGGAGGATTGGGGACGGGGTAGGAGAGGGTAGGAGAGGGTCAATCGCCGCTGGCTGATTGGTTCCTGAGGGATGCTCGGGTGTACGGCCATCTCTCCCCACTTCATTCGCCACCGACTCATGTAAATACCGAGGAGTTTAGACTATTGCAGGCACTTTGTTATTGTGGAGAATAGATGGGTCCCCCTGGGAGCGAGAGATCTTGAAATGGGTAATTGGGGAGGTGGGATTTTCCTTTTGAAATCTCTTGATGGGGTAGA
>NC_090763.1:65971851-65974351 GCF_036898095.1 Palaemon carinicauda
TTAACAAACAATTCGGTTTCCTATGATTTTATTCACTTGTGTCTGAGAATATCAACTCGCTATTTACTTCGTGCTTGGTTATTTGCAAATTAAAAATGTTTATTGTAGGATAATTCCTTTTGTGGTGCGTGTCTATATAGATATACGTAAATACACACGCATATGTATGTACACACACACACACACATATATATATATATATATGTGTGTGTGTGTGTGTGTATGTATATATGTATATATATAATATATGTATATATAATATAATTATATATATGTATATATGTACATATATGTATATATATGTATATATATGCATATATATGTTTATATGTATATGTATATATATATATATATATATATATATATATATATATATATATATATATATATATATATATATATTATCGCTTTGCAGTTTTATGGCATCTCCTCACATTAGTTCCCACTGATCTGGCTCGCAGTAAATCTGTTCCTGCCAATTATCTGTTGGTATGTTTACTGCCCTGCTAAGTTCCTCCCTGTCTGTCTTCTGTTCTGTGTTCCCTTTCCTCCTGTGCGTTATCTTTGTGCCTGGCTGCCAATGCATCTCAACAATACCTCACCAACTTGCTTGCCAATCTGGTTTAGCCTTTATGTCAGCAGGCGTTGATAGATTTAAGTTGCCTTGTGCCTTTACATCTCGTTATTTGAGTATTCCCCATCGAGTTGCCTTGAAGGTTAGTTGGTTTACGATATACAGACATTTTTGCATACTTATCAGCTCATGAGTTTTCTTTATTTACCTGTGTCAGTTTGGGGCCCACTGATTTTCTGCAGAAAATATTTGGCTGTGTCAGGTTGGTGCAGATGCTTTTCTGTAGAGCAAGGCTGACTGTGTCAAGTTGGTGCCAATGCTTTATTTAGAGCAGGATTGCCTGTGTCAAGCCGGTTCCAATGTTTTTATTTACTACAGGGTTGCTAGTGTTAGGTTGGTGCCAATGTTTTTCTTTACAACAGAGTTGCCTCTGTCAGCTTTGTGGCAGTGTTTTTCTTTACAACAAAGTTGCCTGTGTCAAGTTTGTGCAAGTGTGTTTCTTTACAACAGAGTTGCCTGCGTCTGGTTGATACGGATGCTTTTCTGTAGAGCAGGGTTACCTGTGTTGTCAATGATTTTATTTACAAAATGTTGCCTGTTTTATGTTAGTGCCAACGATTTTCTTTAGAGTAGGGTTGCCTGGTTCAAGTCGGTGCCAATGTTTTCTTTACAACAGTTGCTTGTGCTAGATCTGTGCCAATGATTTTCTTTAGAGTAGGGTTACCTGTATCAAGTCGGTGCCAATGTTATTTTTTTTTTTTTACAACAGAGTTGCTTGTGTTAGTTTGGTGCCAATGATTTCCTTTAGAGTAGGGGTACCTGTGTCAAGTCGGTGCCAATGTTTTTATTTACAACAGAGTTGCTTGTGTTGGGTTGGTGCCAATGATTTTCTTTAGAGTAAGGTTGCCTGTGTCAAGCCGGTTCCAATGTTTTTATTTACAGCAGAGTTGCTTGTGTTAGGTTAGTGCCAATGATTTTCTTTAGAGTAGAGTTACCTGTGTCAAGCCGGTTCCAATGTTTTTATTTACAACAGAATGGCTCGTGTTGGGTTGGTGCCAATGATTTTCTGTAGAGTAGGGTAAAATGTGTCAAGTCGGTTCCAATGTTTTTATTTACAACAGAGTTGCTTGTGTTAGGTTAGTGCCAATGATTTTCTTTAGAGTAGGGTTACCTGTGTCAAGTCGGTTCCAATGTTTTTATTTACAACAGAGTTGCTTGTGTTAGGTTAGTGCCAATGATTTTCTTTAGAGTAGGGTTACCTGTGTCAAGCCGGTGCCAATGTGGTTATTTACAACAGAGTTGCTTGTGTTAGGTTTGTGCCAATGATTTTCTTTAGAGTAGTGTTACCTGTGTCAAGTCGGTGCCAATGTTTTTATATACAACAAAGTTGCTTGTGTGGGGTTGGTGCCAATGATTTTCTTTAGAGTAGTGTTACCTGTGTCAAGTCGGTGCCAATGTTTTTATTTACAACAGAGTTGCTTGTGTTAGGTTGGTGCCAATGATTTTCTTTAGAGTTGGACTGCCTGTGTCAAATCGGTGCCAATGTTTTTATTTACAACAAAGTTGCTTTTGTGAGGTTAGTGCCAATGATTTTCTTTGGAGTAGAGTTACCTGTGTTAAGCCGGTTCCAATGTTTTTATTTACAACAGAGTTGCTCGTGTTAGGTTGGTGCCAATTATTTTCTTTAGAGTAGGGTTACCTGTGTCAAGCCGGTTCCAATGTTTTTATGTACAACAGAGTTGCTTGTGTTAGGCTGGTGCCAATGATTTTCTTTAGAGTTGGACTGCCTGTGTCAATGTGATGCCAACGCTTTTCTTCAGAACATGATTGCCGGTGTCAGGCTGGTGAAGATGTGTTTCTGTAGAATAATACAAATCTCATTCCATAGTTTATATGTGACTTATCTGTTCAGCATTGTTACTTATC
>NC_090763.1:65979351-65989351 GCF_036898095.1 Palaemon carinicauda
TGTGACACCAGATGATTCACAGGCAATCAGTCTCTTGTCTCGATTTCAGCTACTTCTCTTTCGAGAAGCCTTGTAACACTTGTCTGGCTACCTATCATTATTATTATTATTATTATTATTATTATTATTATTATTATTATTAATTGCTAAGCTACAACCCTAGTTGGAAAAGCAGAATGCCATAAGCCCAGGGGCTCCAATAGGGAAAATAGCTCAGTAAGGAAAGGAAACAAGGAAAAAATGATTATTTTAAGAATGATATCAAAATAAATATGTCCTATGTAAGCTATAAAAACTTTAACAAAACATGAGGAAGAGAAATTAGATAGAATATTGTGCCCGAGTGTACCCTCAAGCACACTCTTATATTTATATTGTGGAAATTAGTGGTGAAATAAGACTCGTTTTTCTCATTATTCTGCTTCAATCCATTTTTTTTAATCTTTAAACCTGGTTATTTAATGATATATTGTTTCTTTTCTGAGTGGGGATACCTTAACATGGTCAAATGTTTTACGTATCGCCGCGTTCAGCAAAGCTGTACTATTCAGGGCCACCCATACTAGATTGCTTCGCTGTGAGCGATCAGACGAAAATCTCGCACTATTACTAATCTGTACTGGTTAGCGTGAAGATAAAAAACTGGCCAAACCCCAGACATATCAACTTTGTCCTGCAGTCAAATAGAAGCAGTTGAATTTGTTGTTGATGTTTTCCTGTACTTTTGAATAAAAGAACATGGTGTTGTCATATATGTGATAATAATGTCATTCAGTCTCTTAGAATGAAGCATTGGGAACATTTTGTTGATCCCTTGAGGTCATTCGATTCATACGAATATACAACAACAACAACAAATGCAGCAGTTTCCAGTCCAGTGCAGAACAAAGCCCTCAGCCACGTATTTATTCATGACTAGGGTTTGGGTATTTCATTATCACGCTGGGTATTGTAGATTGGTGATGGTGGGAGAATTTTGTCTGATCGCTCACAGCAAACCCTGACCAGTACAGCTTTGCTGATCATGGCAATACGCAAACCCCCTTCACCACATTATATAACAAAGAGCTAATATATATATATATATATATATATATATATATATATATATATATATATATATATATATATATATCTTTTCGGTCAAGCTCATCTCTCCCCGTCCGTCGGGTAGGGGGGAGAGGCAGTAGTCATACCCTGGTGAGAGTGGTTTACGAATATAAATATAAATATATATTATTTCTCATGGAGAATATATTCTCTGGATGTTTTTTTTTTTTTTACCTTCGTGATTTGGTTTCGTGATTATGATCTGCCTACAGGTTGCTCGTTATTGATCACTCAGGTCACGCCTGGCGAGATGATTACGTCTGAATTTCCATTCGTGAGTGCCTGGTTAAGGGGATTAATAGGCACGTGCAGGCTCCAGTTTGGCACTTTTTCTCTGGAGGGAAAAAATCTTCAACTATGTTTCTTTTTTTTTTCTCTGGAGGAAAAAAAAAAATAAATCTTCAACTATATTTCTTTTTTTTTCCTCTGGAGGAACAAAATCTTCAACTATATTTCTTCTTTTCTCTCTGAAGGAAAAAATCTTTAACTATATTTTTGTTTTTTCCTCTGGAGGAAAAAATCATAAACTATATTTGTTCTTTTTTTCTCTGGAGGATAAAAATCTTTAACTGTATTTTTTTTTCTTTGGAGGAACAAAATCTTCAACTATATTTCTTTTTTTTTCTCTGAAGGAAAAAAAATCTTTAACTATATTTCCCTTTTCTTCTCTGGAGAAAAAAATCATCTATATCGTTTTTTTTTTTCTCTGGAGGATAAAAATCTTCAACTATATTTCTTTCTTTTTCTCTGGATGAAAAAATATCTCCAACTATATATTTTTCCCTGTGGGTAAAATATAAAATATATTTCTTTTTGTTTTCTCTGGAGGTAACAAATCTTTAACTATATATATTTTTTTTTTTTGAGGAAAAAAATTTTCAACTATATTTCTTTTTTTTTTCTCTGGAGGTAACAAATCTTCAACTATATTTCTTTGGTTTTTTTCTCTGGAGGAAAAAATCATAAATTATATATTTTTTTCTCTGGAGGATAAAAATCTTCAACTATAATTGTTTTTTTTCTCTGGAGGACAAAAATCTTCAACTATATTTCTTTTTTTTTTTTGGAGGAAAAAATAAATCTTCAACTATATTTCTTTTTTTTTTTCTCTGGAGGAACAAAATCTTCAACTATATTCCTTTTTTTCTCTCTGAGGAAAAAAAATCTCTAACTATATTTCTTTTGTTTTTTCTCTGGAGGAAAAAATCATAAACTATATTTTTTTTTCTCTGGAGGATAAAAATCTTCAACTATATTTCTTTCTTAATGTCTTTGGAGGAAAAAAATCTTCAACTACATTTCTTTTTTTTTTCTCTGGAGAAAAAATCTTCAACTATATTTCTTTTTTTCTCTGGAGGTAACAAATCTTTAACTATATCTCTTTTGTTTTTTTCTCTGGAGGAAAAAATAAAAAACTATATTTTTTTTGTTCTCTGGAGGATAAAAATCTTCAACTATATATTTTTTTTTTCTGTGGAGGAAAAAAATCTTCAATTATATGTCTTTCTTAATCTCTCTGGGGGAAAAAATCTTCAACTATATTTCTTTTTTTTTCTCTGGAGTAAAAAAATCTTCAACAATATTTCTGTTTTAAGTGGTTGCACAATTTTTCTCAACTTTTGATATATTTTTTTCTTAGGCTTTGTTATATGGAATGTTGATTGAGTTTTGAGTTACTTCAACTTCCCTCTGCATTTCCGATTATATTTTTTATTTTAGATAATATTTTCTTTTCATCTGTTCCCAAATTCTTTGTCACTTAAGAACTCAATAAAAATAATGGTTAATCAATTATTTACATTTACTAAACTCTCTCTCTCTCTCTCTCTCTCTCTCTCTCTCTCTCTCTCTCTCTACATTTATATATATATATATATGTGTATACATGTATATATATATATATATATATATATATATATATATATATATGTGTGTGTATACATGTATATATATATATATATATATATATATATATATATATATATATATGTGTATACATATGTATATATATATATATGCATATATGTATATGTTTATATATGTATATACTGTATATACATATCTCTCTATCTCTATCTCTATATATATACATACATACATACATACATACATACATACATACAGAGAGAGAGAGATAACGTACATACATACATACATACATACATACAGAGAGAGACATACATACATACATACATACATATATATATGTATAGAGAGAGAGAGAGAGAGAGAGAGAGAGAGAGAGAGAGAGAGAGAGAGAGAGAGAGAGAGAGAAAGAGAGAGAGAGAGAGAACTTTCTGTTGCGTATATAAAATGTTCATGTTTGGATTGACAATGGTCTATAAAACTCACAACCTTTTTGTCTTTGTATATATTAGAAAATTTGTTTATAGCTTGAAATAACTGTAGCGGCAAAAGTTAGTGATCAGTGTGGCTATGTAGACCCACCCACTGTAGGAAATATAAACTTTAGACAAAATGTATATACAGTTTATATATATATATATATATATATATATATATATATATATATATATATATATATATATATATATATATATATTATATATAATATATACATATATAAATATATTTACATATATAAATATATTTACATATATATATATATATATATATATATATATATTATATAATATATACATATATATATTTACACACACACACACACACACATATATATATATATATATATATATATATATATATATATATTCTGCGTATTTGTGTATAAATGTATATATATATATATATATAATATATATATATATATATATATATATAATATATATATATATATATATATATAATATATATATATATATATATATATATATATTTATATATACACATATATAGTTTATATTTATATGCGTATGCGTATCTCTCTCTCTCTCTCTCTCTCTCTCTCTCTCTCTCTCTCTCTCTCTCTCTCTCTCTCTCTCTCTCTGTATATATACTTACATACATGCATACACACATACATACATACATACATATATATACGTTATACAGTACACATGAAAAGGTTGTGCGTTCGACAACGATTTACTAAAAAAACTAACGCCAGTGCGAATCAAACCAATCTAAAAAAACAAAAGTAAAGCTGAAAGAACTCAACTAATAGGTTTATCAGAAGATCTTAATGCAGGGGGATGTTATGGCGATTCATGAAAACGATATCGATTGTTTGATAACGAACACAGAAACGGCGAGCACGTGACAATGGTCCCGGGGGTAGGGGGTGTATGAGGGAGATGACCTTCCCTCTGTTTTGGGGGTATAGAGGAGAGGGGAGTTTAAAGGGAAAAGGGTGTGATTTAAGTAAGGGACGGGGGGGGGGAATAGTAGTGAGGGATGAGAAGTGAAAATGGGGGTCAAGTCATGCATAGTTGGTGGGGGGAGTAAATGGTGAGGGTAGAAAACTGATGGGGAAGGGAGAGGAAGAGAAGTGGTGGGTGTTATAACGGGGAAGGGGAAGGAGAAAGGTGTTAAGGGGAGGGGGTCAGGAAGGGGAAGAAGAGAGGGGGAGTCAGGAGGAGGAAGACAGAGGGAGAAGGGAAGGGGTCAGGAAGAGGAGGGAGTCAAGAGGAGGAGGGGTTAAGAAGAGGAGGAGAGAGAATGGGAGAGGGGGAGGGGAGGGTTTAAGTAATAAAATCGTTTTTTTGTTATCAGTGGCATCAACATGTTAACAGGATTTATGAGATAAACCGTTTTATCTCTGTATTGATTATCGAGACACGTGAAAATGAAAATCAAAGAAGGGGGACTTCATTACGACTTCATTTTGAAATTGATTGTCAAAATTGCTTTATGGTCTCTTGTAGTTTTAGTTCTTTGTTTCCATTCGTCACTGGGATATTTTCCCCCTGTACTGTTGGAGTCCTTGGGCTTATAGCATCCGTCTTATACTACTAGGGTTGTAGCTTAGCTTATAATAATAATAATAATAATAATAATAATAATAATAATAATAATAATAATAATAATAATAAAAAATACATACATACATATACCAAGGCACTTCCCCCAATTTTGGGGGTAGCCGACATCAAACAAATGAAACCAAAAAGGGGACCTCTCCTCTCTACGTTCCTAATAATAATAATAATAATAATGATAATAATAATAATAATAATAATAATAATAATAATAATAATAATAATAATAATAATAATAAAAATGAAGAGAGAGAGACAGGAAATTTATTAAGAAGATGTTGGCTAGTTTGAATCCAGCTGTCCTCGTTGGATGGTCAGCAAATTTACCACAATTTTCTAGGTACAGTAGTATTTCGAGCGAGGCTAAATTTTATTGTGAGGGGTTGGGAGGGCAGGTGAATGTCTCGACTAATGTGCAAATTCTGTTACAAAACAATGAGAAATTATTATTATTATTATTATTATTATTATTATTATTATTATTATTATTATTATTATTATTATTATTATTTGTTAAGCTACAATCTTCGTTGGAAAAGCAAGATGCTATAATCCCAAGGGTTCCAACAAGGAAAATAGCCCAACGAGGAAAGGAGATACGGAAAAACTAGAAGAGAAGTTTAAGAACAATAATAATCAAGCATCATCCGACACTTTCTAGAAAACTAGATTTATAACAATTCTATGTACTTTAGTTCGTTACATACTGTCACCGTCGCGTATTTCTTACCTCTGATTGATGGATTAATTTGAGTTCTATGGCATTTTCACCTCTATTTATTTGTTTATCATCAGCTTAACTCGAAAAGTTACTGCTGAATTTTGATGAAAATTTCAGGATATTATTATTATTATTGTTATTATTATTATTATTATTATTACTTGCTAAGCTACATCCCTAGTTGGAAAGGCAGGATACTATAAGCCCAGGGGCTCCAACAGGGAAAATAGCCCAGTGAGGAAAGGAAACTAGGAAAAATAAAATAGTAACAATATTGAAATAAATATTTCCTAGATAAGCTATAAAAACTCCAACAAAGCAAGAGGAAGAGAAATAAGATAGAGCAGCGTGCCCGAGTGTACCCTCAAGCAAGAGAACTCGACAGTGGAACACCATGGTACAGAGGCTATGGCACTACCCAAGACTAGAGAACAATGGTTTGATTTTGGAGTGTCCTTCTCCTAGAAGAGGTGCTTAATACAGCTAAAGAGTGTCTTCTACCCTTACTAAGAGAAAAGTACTACTGAACAATTACAGTACAGTAGTTAACCCCTTAGGTGAAGTAGAATTGTTTGGCAATATGTCAGAACTAGGCTAACATAGAAGTAATTTATATTTTGGCGGTGATCTAATCACGATACGGATCCAGGAATTCTTTTAAAGGATTCTTCAATATTGCGAGATTACTCCAATTTGGATATAGCGGAGGTCTGAGAGCTCTGATTGCTTTTTACGGTTTGTTTCTCATGCAATTGTTTATGGTGAAGAACAAAAGGAATTTATAGGCTGCCATTTTTGTATAGGTCACAAGATTAAGGGGATTTACTTATTTTATATAATAGGCCGTAGAAGAGAGACAGTTTCATGAATAATCAAAGCAAATCGATATATCCCATTATGCGTTGAATTAAATGTTAACAATAGGAATAACGTAAATATGATTACTAACAATGCTTTAACAACGGGTAATCAATGCTTTAACAACGGATAACGTAGACATGATTAACTAACAATGCTTTAACAACGGATAACGTAAACAAGATTACTAACAATGCTTTAACAACGGATAACGTAAACATGATTACTAACAATGCTTTAACAACGGATAACGTAAACATGATTACTAACAATGCTTTAACAACGGATAACGTAAACATGATTACTAACAATGCTTTAACAACGGATAACGTAAACAAGATTACTAACAATGCTTTAACAATAGGAATAACGTAAACATGATTACTAACAATGCTTTAACAACGGATTACGTAAACATGATTACTAACAATGCTTTAACAATAGGAATAACGTAAACATGATTACTAACAATGCTTTAACAACGGACAACGTAAACATGATTACTAACAATGCTTTAACAACGGATAACGTAAACATGATTACTAACAATGCTTTAACAATAGGAATAACGTAAACAAGATTACTAACAATGCTTTAACAATAGGAATAACGTAAACAAGATTACTAACAATGCTTTAACAATAGGAATAACGTAAACATGATTACTAACAATGCTTTAACAACGGATAACGTAAACAAGATTACTAACAATGCTTTAACAACGGATAACGTAAACAAGATTACTAACAATGCTTTAACAATAGGAATAACGTAAACAAGATTACTAACAATGCTTTAACAATAGGAATAACGTAAACAAGATTACTAACAATGCTTTAACAATAGGAATAACGTAAACATGATTACTAACAATGCTTTAACAATAGGAATAACGTAAACATGATTACTAACAATGCTTTAACAACGGATAACGTAAACAAGATTACTAACAATGCTTTAACAACGGATAACGTAAACAAGATTACTAACAATGCTTTAACAATAGGAATAACGTAAACAAGATTACTAACAATGCTTTAACAATAGGAATAACGTAAACAAGATTACTAACAATGCTTTAACAATAGGAATAACGTAAACAAGATTACTAACAATGCTTTAACAATAGGAATAACGTAAACAAGATTACTAACAATGCTTTAACAATAGGAATAACGTAAACATAATTACTAACAATGCTTTAACAACGGATAACGTAAACATGATTACTAACAATGCTTTAACAACGGATAACGTAAACATGATTACTAACAATGCTTTAACAATAGGAATAACGTAAACATGATTACTAACAATGCTTTAACAACGGATAACGTAAACAAGATTACTAACAATGCTTTAACAACGGATAACGTAAACAAGATTACTAACAATGCTTTAACAATAGGAATAACGTAAACAAGATTACTAACAATGCTTTAACAATAGGAATAACGTAAACATGATTACTAACAATGCTTTAACAACGGATAACGTAAACATGATTACTAACAATGCTTTAACAACGGATAACGTAAACATGATTAACTAACAATGCTTTAACAACGGATAACGTAAACAAGATTACTAACAATGCTTTAACAATAGGAATAACGTAAACATGATTACTAACAATGCGGTAACAACGGATAACGTAAACATGATTACTAACAATACTTTAACAACGGATAACGTAGACATGATTACTAACAATGCTTTATCAACGGATAACGTAAACAAGATTACTAACACTGCTGTAACAACGGAGAACGTAGACATGATTACTAACAATGCTTTATCAACGGATAACGTAAACAAGATTACTAACACTGCTGTAACAACGGAGAACGTAGACATGATTACTAACAATGCTTTAACAACGGATAACGTAAACAAGATTACTAACACTGCTGTAACAACGGATAACGTAGACATGATTGATTACTAACGGTGCTGTAACAACGGATAACGTAGGCATGATTACCAACAGTGCTTTAGCAAGGGATAACGTAAGCATGATTACTAACGGTGCTGTAACAACGGATAACGTAGGCATGATTACCAACAGCGCTTTAGCAAGGGATAACGTAAGCATGATTACTAACGGTGCTGTAACAACGGATAACGTAAGCATGATTACCAACAGCGCTTCAGCAAGGGATAACGTAAGCATGTTTACTAACGGTGCTGTAACAACGGATAACGTAGACATGATTGATTACTAACGGTGCTGTAACAACGGATAACGTAGGCATGATTACCAACAGCGCTTTAGCAAGGGATAACGTAAGCATGATTACTAACGGTGCTGTAACAACGGATAACGTAGGCATGATTACCAACAGCGCTTTAGCAAGGGATAACGTAAGCATGATTACTAACGGTGCTGTAACAACGGATAACGTAGGCATGATTACCAACAGCGCTTTAGCAAGGGATAACGTAAGCATGATTACTAACGGTGCTGTAACAACGGATAACGTAAGCATGATTACCAACAGCGCTTCAGCAAGGGATAACGTAAGCATGATTACTAACGGTGCTTTAACAACGGATAACGTAAGCATGATTACCAACAGTGCTTCAACAACGGACAACGTAAATAAGATTACTAACAATGCTTTAACAACGGACAACGTTAACATGATTACTAACAATGCTTTAACAACGGACAACGTAAACATGATTACTAACAATGCTTTAACAACGGATAACGTAAACATGATTACTAACAATGCTTTAACAACGGACAACGTAAACATGATTACTAACAATGCTTTAACAACGGATAACGTAAACATGATTACTAACAATGCTTTAACAACGGATAATCATCAGTATTGCATCCAGTGACTATATGATAATTGGACACAAGCTAGACTTGGAACCCTTGGTAACACTCTCTCTCTCTCTCTCTCTCTCTCTCTCTCTCTCTCGTGCGCGGAGATCAACGCTCGAAGACATACATACCCGGATTTAGGACTTCGCCATCACGAAACTAATTATCGGTCATATTCTTCTACGAATCCCTTAACCTTATGATGATGATATGAAGATGATGATGACGATTATGTTGATGACGATGACAACCCGGTAATAGAGTATCGCAACGCATTTAATTAAGTTACTGGAATTGATTAAGTTACTGGAATTTGTTAAGTTACTGGAATTGATTAAGTTACCGGAATTAAGTTACTGGAATTGATTAAGTTACTAGAATTGATTAAGTAGCTGGAATTGATAATGTTATTGGAATTAAGTTACTGGAATTGATTAAGTTACTGGAATTGATTAAGTTGCTGGAATTGATAAAGTTATTGGAATTAAGTTGCTGGATTTGATTAAGTTGCTA
>NC_090763.1:65996851-65999351 GCF_036898095.1 Palaemon carinicauda
TTCGTTACTCCTTTTGAAAGATATATCGGAATCTCAGGATGTCGATGTGCAGAGAGAGAGAGAGAGAGAGAGAGAGAGAGAGAGAGAGAGAGAGAGAGTAAATGGTCTTATTTAGTATTCATGTTTGGAATGTCTTTCTATAATTAAGTTAGTATGAAGAGGTGGTTAAAAGAACTAGTATAAAGACTGAGAGAGAGAGAGAGAGAGAGAGAGAGAGAGAGAGAGAGAGAGAGAGAGAGAGAGAGAGAGAGAGAGAGAGAGAGAAGAGAATTAAAATGGTCTAGTTTAGTATCCATGTTTGGAATGTCTTTCTATATTTAAATCAGTATGGAGGAGAGAGAGAGAGAGAGAGAGAGAGAGAGAGAGAGAGAGAGAGAGAGAGAGAGAGAGAGAACTGCACGAAGCTTTGAGAGTTACAAGGATTTGGGATGTCACACTTTTTAGTCCATCTGCAGACTCCATTTGCTCTTTGGTAGAGCAATTTAATTAAAGCATTTGGAGAGTTCTAAAGATCTTGTCACTTATTCTTGAACTCGTTTACTGTGTTACTGTTTACTAGATCCGCTGGAAGTCCATTCCAGGTATTGCTATTTTGTAAAGAAATTGCCATCTTGATTGGTGTTGTATTTTTTCAATTCCAGTTTGTATCCGTTACCTCTGGACTGATTTGTGCTAAGCGTGAATAGATTGTTGTAATCTACATTTGTTATTCCTATAAGATTTTGAATGCCTCTATTAACTGTCCCCTTAGTCGTCGAGTTTGTAGATTAAATAAGTTCAAATGTTCCAGCCTTCGTCTATATCCAAATTGCCTTAGTGCTGGAACTTGTTTGGTGGCCCTAGCTTATACTGCTTCCAGTCTATCTATATCCTTCTGAATACATGGAGCCCAGAGAGAGAGAGAGAGAGAGAGAGAGAGAGAGAGAGAGAGAGAGAGAGAGAGAGAGAGAGAGAGAGAGAGACAGAACTGCAGTGTATTTAAGTGTACGAAAAACAATTAAAAGCTTAGGGAGAGAGAGAGAGAGAGAGAGAGAGAGAGAGAGAGAGAGAGAGAGAGAGAGAGAGAGAGCAATTTATTTAACTATAAGCAAAAAACAATTCAAAGCTTAAAGAGAGAGAGAGAGAGAGAGAGAGAGAGAGAGAGAGAGAGAGAGAGAGAGAGAGGAGAGAGACCGCAATTTATTTAACTATAAGCAAATAACAATTCAAAGCTCAGAGAGAGAGAGAGAGAGAGAGAGAGAGAGAGAGAGAGAGAGAGAGAGAGCGAGCAATTTATTTAACTATAAGCAAAAAACAATTCAAAGCTTAGAGAGAGAGAGAGAGAGAGAGAGAGAGAGAGAGAGAGAGAGAGAGAGAAAATTGCAATGGATTTAAGTGTAAGAAAAATACTTCGAAGCTTAGAGAGAGAGAGAGTTAAGATGGTCTTGTTTGGTATTCATGTTTGAAATATATATTTCTATAGTTAAATAAGTGGTTAAAAGAGCTTATAAATATGATCTATCTATGCAATATGCAGTCGGCAAAGACATATTTTTTAAGTGATTGCAGATAATTGGCAATCAGTCAATCAGTCTTGTCTTTTATTTCTTAGGCGTTAATGTTTCTTCCATTTAATTTCACTAGCTAAATGAACATAGTTTTGGTCGCTTGTAATGTTATGTGATTTGGAAATGGGTTAAATAGTGTTAGAGAATAATTGATAAATCATATTCATATCAGGTCCAGACTTTAATTGGATTCTTATGAACTTCTGATAAAAATTAATTTTAAATTGCACGTTCAGTTTTCTTCACTAATTATAAGTTTGAATATTAGATATAATGGATTATTATTATTAGTATTATTGTTATTGTTATTGTTAATATTATTATTATTATTATTATTAATATTATCATTATTAGCTATGCTACAGGGCCAGTTGGTAAAGCAGAATCCTATAGGCCCAAGTGCTACAACAGGGAAAATAGCATAGTGAGGAAAGGGAATATGTCGAAAGATAAACTATATGAGAATTAATGTACAATTGAAATAAAATATTTTTAAGAACAACAACAATATCAAAACAAATCTTTCATATATAAACTATGAAAAGAGACCAGTTAATTTTTATTCTACAAGTCATCTTTAATCCAATTATATTAGTTTTCTTAATTTAGTGATTCATTGACAACCACTTTTTATATAACTTTATACAATGGACTGGGGCTTTCCGTTTGCCCCAGTAAAGAGTTTGGAATTTCCGTAAGCTTAAAATTCCGCTGGGGTCTTGAAATTCCACCTATCCATCCACATTTCATCTATTAATCCGGCTATATGCGCCCACACATCCTTACACTAGAAACAGATGGGCTAAACTCTTCAATGATTCGTGTCAATTTTTGGTCGAGGAACTAAAAAAAAACGAACAATTAGAGTACAAGTTAATTCTCCAAAAGTTCACATCAATTTTTGGCCGTAGAAATGAAAACAACAATTAAAGTCGTTAATTCTCCAATGGTTC
>NC_090763.1:66004351-66011851 GCF_036898095.1 Palaemon carinicauda
GTTTTTTCCTGTTTTTCTCGCAAATCTTGGATTTATTCAGCTTTTCATGGCTTCTTCGTCTTCGTTGGCCTCGGATAAGTTGAGTATAGGGTCTGTTATGTATAAATGTAGGCTCTTGGTAAAATTTTGAGTGATTAATAGGATTAATCTTTGATACAAGAGCCGTAGCCTACCAGAGGTGTCCTGGACACTGTCACTCGCTAGGTATAAATTAGTTAGTCAGAGTGACATTCCTGGTTGTTTTGCTTAATAAATTTTAGCTATTTAGCTTTACATAGGATTTCCTTTCGTGCTTAGTATTATTTGGCGAAGTATTCGCCATTCTGGCCTACGCTAGGCCATGGAGCCTAGTCGTTTGGTCCTAGTACTTAATGCATGATTTTGGTTTTTCCGAGTGTAATTAAAATTTTATTTAAGCTTTAGGCTATATTTTATACATTTTAGACTGTGTGGAATATTTCCAAGATTGTATACGTGAGAGTTTCGGTGAATTAGGTAATCGATTCTCTTGGTGCCTAGGCTAATTGCTTATGGAGCCTTAGTATACTTTATTATACTCCCCGGTTGCTTTCTTTTCTTCGGAGAAGGTATGCAATCCCTTTCCCTCTGTTTAAGCCTTGGGCTTATCCCTAAGTGGTTTTTTCCGAATTTATTTTCGATAAAACTATACTAGGGTGTTACTGTACCTTCCTGTTCCAGCAGAGTCTGGTTCAAAGAGGGACAGAACAACAGAGTTTTTAGTCTGAGTCCGTGTTGTTTGGCTTGGGGCAGAGTCTCCCTCGCTGACCTAACACTTACAAAGGGAGCTTAGCTCCCTTAGGTCACTTTCGAAGGTTTCTGTAGTTATGATTCCTTCTTGTGTGATCGACCAGACTAAGTCCTGTTGCTGTTCTCGGGGAGGATAAATCTTCCCTTGGGAGTAGCAACGCCTTCCTTGCTTTGGTGCTCTGGAAGCTGGCAGGTATTATACTACTGCGCTGGCCCTTTCCCTTAGATCTCCCTTAGGCTAAGACAAAGTTCTTGGCTGCGGGTGATCTGTCACTAAAGCAAGGTTGGCAGGACCCTCTTGTCCCTTCCCCCTCTATCTCCGTAATGGCCTAGCCATTACTGTACTGTACCTTGCCGGCCGGCAGAGCTGGCCGGCAGGGGTATTACTGTACTGTACGTCATTCTACTTCTGGACCTAGTATAGGTTGGGATGTGGAATTGACTAAGCCCATTGCCGGCCGGCAGAGATGCTGGACGGCAAGGGTCTTATGTTTTCGAGTGCTGCCCGGACCTCTCTTGGTCCCTCATCCATGCCTGCCGGCAGAGCCGGACGGCATTGGTCAAGGAAGCCTGAATTAAGTTTCTCCCCTTCCTTATATGCACTCTTTCGGTTGCCGGGCTCGGGGGGTTGTGTACACTCTTATCCCGGCATCCATTCTATTTTCTTCTAGTGCTGTACCTGTCCCGGCTGCCGGCCTATGAGGCCGGCTGCCGGCCTATGAGGCCGGCAGCCGGGCAGGTGTAGTCTTCTGGTTCTTTTGCTGCCGGCTGGCATCGGTCTTGTACCTTTGCCGGCCGGCTTATGTCAGTCCTTGTCTGCCGGTCACCAAGAGTGTGGCCGGCAGCTGGGTACTACCTTGTGTAGTTGCTGGCCGGCAATCATTGCCGGCCAACACTGGCTGTTGCTGGCCGGCAGCTGCTGCCGCCGGCACAGGCATTTGAACCAGAGGGCTGCCGCCCTATAGCTGTTAAGTAGTATACTTTAAAGCTAATTGTGGTGTGTGCCGGCCGGCAAAGGCAGGCCGGCACACATCCTCCTATACTGTACTAGTATTCTTCTGTATAGCATATACAGTAAGAAGAAAACTATAGTAAAAGTTTAGGTACAGCACTGTATCTTCTAACACTATTGTGTTTTCTTGCACGGCCCTTTGCTGTTGCCTTCAGACAAGAAGCAGAGTTCTTCCCTGTCTATTATCCCGGATTTTAAAATCATTGCCTAGGTGTGAGCTCCACCTGTTTCCTCTGGAAACTTTGCATTGGTTACTCTAGTAGAGATAAACCATTTTGATTTTATTATCTGGAAGGCTGCAGCAATGGGTTGTGAGGGAAACACAAGTGTGTGTCTTTAATTTCTGAATTGTTATGCTATACTATGCATATCCAGTGATACATAGTTCACTTGATACTCATGGAAATTTCTTCTCTTTACAGAAGGACACTCCGAAGTGGGGAAGTGCTTTCTGCAATGTCAGCAGCAAGAACCTCTGCGGACATGAGTTTTGTAGGAGACACGCAGCATACGCTGTCTCCAAGGATGATCTCCGGTATTGGGACCCTCAGGTATGTACTGTGTGCACTAACCTGATTAATGAGACATTTAAATAGCTAGGAAGAAGCTTCGTACCTGGGTAAGGGGCTTCCAAAAGTACACTTCTGGCCCTTATCTTCCAAGTGAGAATATGAGGGCGTATCTTTTCCCTAAGGCATCAGCTGATGCAGTGATTCCCCAGCCTCAAGAGGAGATCCCCTAAGTTCAGATCCAGGTGGATGCTGAAGTCGCGGTCGCGATGCAAGACATCCAGCTAAATGACAGGATATCTGATGTGGACGGGTGTCAGGAGGAAGACCTCCTTGCAGAAGCCCAGGATGAAGTTCAAGCCCCTCTACATCGGCCGGTCTCCCAGTAGAGCTGGGACAGGCCCTCTCTTCTATTGTTGGAATGATCCAACAAATGCAGAAGGAGAATCAGGAGAAGGCGGCTGCAATGGAACTGCGAATGCAGTGCCTTGCAGAATCACATGGGCCCCAGAAAAACTCAATGTGAAAGACCTTCCTTTGTGCTCGGATGCTAACCCATGGAGGTATGCTGAGCACATGTCGATGACGACTGGAAAGATCGTCATCTCGGATATGCTGGGCTCAGTTCCCCTGGAGGGTGGAATTCTGGCCCAGCAAGGCACCATATCCGGACTGTTATGTCCGGCTGAGGAAGGAACCAGCTTCAAAGGAGGAGGCAGAGCCGAAGGAGGTCATAGTGATGACCATGCTAAGGCTCAAGCTCTACTTTCATCTTCGATGAAAGAGAGGGGCTTCTCTAACTCAAAGGTAGCTGCATTGAATAGGAAGCTCCCTTCCTTTGTGTCCTCGCCTACTAGAGCCTTCCCCCTTTTACAGAAAGGGTTTCTGGCTGTACTAAAAGCAATCGAGGCCGGCAAGTCTTGCCCCTCCTTAGAGGAGTGTAAACCCTTGTCGCTGGCCCTGCCTATGGACCACAAAGATCGGAAGGACGTCCATCTTACGTTCTAAGTGGGAAAGTTGGAGGCTGATATTGCCGGACGTCAGTCTGGCAAGGACCTCCCTAAGCTGTCTGACTTTCTTTTGCGAAGTGAGTTCGATACAAAAGAAAGACTGACTGCCTCAATGTCTCTTCAGACTACTCTCGAGACGATGGCAAGTGACCCCAAGGTCCATGAAATGTTCATGGTAGTGGCCAAGCCTCATCTGGCCACAGTGACGAAGGACCTTTATGGCTTCGTCAAGGCAAGGAGAGCTTGTAGGGAGTTCGTGTTTACCTCAGCTACAGTGAGGCACGAGCTAAAGAAACAAATCTCCTCCAACATTTGGGGAAAAGACCTTTTTCCCTACCGACTTGGTCAAAGAAGTTTTTGATAAAGCCACCTTGGAGAATAGAAACCTTCTCCAGAAGTGGGACCTGGCTATCAAAAGAAAGTCTTCCCCGGATGAGGGTCCTCAACCAAAGAGGAAGACTATGAGGACTAGGCTACCGTCTCGGCCAGCCAAGCCTCTTAGACAGCAACAGCAACTGCAATTGCCATTGCCCCCAGTGCCCCAGATCGTGGCACAAACCCCGACCACCTTTCAGTGGGTACCCCAGGCCGTGTCGACACAGTCCACGGCATTCACCCCAGCGTTCGAAGGGCAGTCTACTTCCTTCCGAGCAAAGCCTAGAGGAGCAGCCAGAGGCTCGTCTAGACGCCCCTCAAGGGGAAGGGGATTCAGGGGTGGTCGTGGTCAGGAAGGCAAGACCTCAGGACGGCAGTCCAAGTGAGGTGATACCGGTAGGAGGGAGACTTCTGAAATTTCGGGATCGGTGGACCTTCGATCCCTGGGCCCACAGCCTACTCAAGAATGGATTGGGCGGGAGCTGGTACAGCACTCCACCCCCGTACCTTCGGTTTTTCCAACACTCCACCCCCGTTATGGAGGAGTACGTTCAAGAACGGTTGGAGAAAAAGGGTGAAGCCCATCAATTTCTAAGGGAGGCTGTTTTGTGTTCCCAAGAAAGACTCGGAAAAGCTCAGAGTCATTCTGGACTTGTCGCCACTTAACAAGTTCATAGTGAATTGCAAATTCAAAATGCTAACACTGCAACACATAAGGACCTTACTGCCCAAGAGGGCATATTCCGTCTCTATAGACTTGTCAGATGCCTACTGGCACATTCCAATTAGCCATCGACTCTCCCCCTACCTAGGGTTCAGGCTACAGCGAAGACTATACGCCTTCGGAGCCATGCCATTCGGGCTAAACATAGCCCCAAGGATTTTTACGAAGCTTGCGAGCGTAGCTCTCAAACAATTTCGCCTAAAGGGAATTCAGGTAGTAGCCTACCTGGACGACTGGTTGGTGTGGGCAGCTTCCGAGACAGAATGCTTGCAAGCTTCCAGTCAGTGATCCAGTTCCTAGAGTACCTAGGCTTCAAGATCAACAGAAAAAGTCTCGACTTTCTCCATCTCAAAAGTTCCAGTGGCTAAGATCCACTGGGACCTTTTGTCACACCGTTTCTCCACCCCAGCGAAGAAAAGGAAGGAGATAGCGGGTTCTGTCAAGAGACTTCAAGATTCCGAAAGGATATCAAGACACGAGCAGGAGAGAGTACTGCGCTCTCTCCAGTTTGCTTTGGTGACAGACCCAGTGCTAAGAGCACAGCTAAAGGATGCAATCGGAGTTTGGAGAAGTTATGCATCAAACGCGTGAAGAGATCTGAGAAGACCAGCCGCTTCGGCTAAGTACTCTTCTCAGGCCTTGGTCCCAAGCCAGACATCTAAAGAAGTCAGGTTCTTCTTCAGCCACCTCCCCCGTCGGTGACGATTCACTCAGACGCCTCAAAGGAGGGATGGGGAGGTCACTCTCATCGGAAAAAAGTCCAGGGGACTTGGTCCAGGCTATTCAAGACCTTTCTCATAAAACTTTCTAGAAGCTAGGGCAGTGCTCCTTACCTTAAAGAAAGTCTCCCCGCATCATTCGTTCCACATAAAGTGGTAATAGACAGCGAGGTAGTTGTAAGATACTTGAATCGACAAGGATCGAGGTCACCACCTCTCAACCAGGTGATGTTGGCCGTCTTCCGATTGGCGGAAAAGAAGAAGTGGTACCTGTCGGCAGTTCACCTTCAAGGAGTCCGCAATGTGACAGCGGACGCTCTATCCAGGTTCACACCGATAGAGTCGGAATGGTCCTTAGACGCAGGATCATTCTCCTTCATTCTGAATCAGTCCCAGAACTGCAGATAGACCTCTTTGCGACGAAAGACAACAAGAAGTTGCCCCTGTACGTGCCCCGTACGAGGACCCCTTAGCGGAAGCAGTGGACGCGATGTCCCTCGACTGGAACAGATGGTCCAAGATTTATCTGTTCCCTCCTCACAACCTTCTGTTGAGGGTCCTCAACAAACTGAGATCCTTCAAAGGGTAGCGGCAATAGTGGCCCACAAGTGGCCGAACAGCGTGTGGTTCCTCCTGGCATTGGAACTGTAGCTGAAGTTTGTACCACTACCAGATCCAGTTCTGACCCAGCGAGTCCAGAAGTCAACTGTCTGCGCTTCATTACAGAAAACCCGGACCCTGCAGTTCATGATTTTCTCTCCCTAGCGGTGAGAAAGCGTTTCGGGATTTCGAAAGCCAGTATAGACTTCATTGAGGAATATAAATGCAAATCTACTAGAAGGCAATATGAGTCATCTTGGAGAAAATGGGTGGCCTTTTGTCAAGGCGAAGATTCCGCAGGAGATCTTGACAGACTTCTGCTTATCTTTTTTCCCCACCTCCATGGTCAAGGGTTGGCAGCGAACACGATTTCAGCGTGTAAGTCTGCTTTGACAAGACCCATTCTATATGCCTTCCAGGTCGACCTAGGTAACGAGATCTTTAATAAAGTCCCGAAAGCATGTGCTAGGCTCAGACCTTCAGCACCTCCAAAGCCCATTTCATGGTCTTTAGACAAGTTCTTCATTTCGCTTCTCTGTTGAGCAATGAAGAATGTGCGTTAAAGGATTTGACACAAAAAGTTATTTTCCTAATTTGCACTCGCGTCCGGGGCCAGGGTTAGTGAGATTGTAGCCTCTCGAGAGAGGCAGGTCGTGTTCAGTTCCTGGATGGGGAAGAACTGAACCTGTTTCCGGATCCTACGTTTCTCGCCAAGAATGAGTTACCCACCAACAGGTGGGGTCCCTGGAGAATCTGCCCTCTGAAAGAAGATGCATCTCTATGTCCAGTAGAATGCCTAAAGGTCTATCTTCATAGAACTTCAGACTTCAAGGGTGGTCAACTATTCAGGGGAGAAACATCAGGCTCAAATTTATCTCTGAATCAACTCAGAGCGAAAATCACATATTTTATTCGCAGAGCGGATCCTGACAATACACCCGCAGGTCACGATCCGAGGAAAGTTGCCTCATTCTTAAATTTCTTAATTGCATGGATTTTGAACATCTCCGTTCATACACTGGCTGGAAGTCTTCCAGAGTGTTCTTTCGCCACTATGCGAAGCAAGTAGAGGAACTAAAAGAGATCTGTGGTAGCAGTGGGTCGCGGTGTTAACCCTACTGTTTAACTCTGCGAGGAACAGTGGTCTTAATTGGGACGATTAATTCCAGGGTGAGTGTGTAGTTACATACTGTACTACAAACTAAGTGAGGGCACTGTGTTGCCCATCCAGACTGTTCCATTTCCGAAGGTGAACCTAGCATAAGTGCAGACATGTGTGCCGAGCGTTTCTAACGCTAATGTCATTGATTTGTAATACAGGCTTTTATGACTTTGATACCTCGGTATCTTAAAAGTGGCATCTAATGTTTTTCTTTCAGACAAACAAGCCCTGTTTACTATCATACTTATGCTTAAAGTTTTGGGTTATCCTCTTCTTATATATATATATATATATATATATATAATTGTGGTTAACCTGTCTATTTATTGCCTGTCAATAATCTGGTTCTTGAGAACCTTGCGTCTCCTTCACCTGTGTCAATTTACTGGTATAATTGAGCATTCATTCTATGTACCTTATCTGGGATAATTCTAATAGAATTGTTCCTTTATGCAAGCTATGTTGCATTGGTTTTCCTCCTATGCGGATATAAAACCTTTGTCCAATACAAGTATTGTGCGGAAAACTGGTCGATATTTCATATTGACGCAGTGGTCCTTTACAAACTATGCTTTACTTAATATAGGGCGAGACCACTATATTAGCTTGCCTGGTATTCGT
>NC_090763.1:66014351-66016851 GCF_036898095.1 Palaemon carinicauda
GCCAGTCAGTTAAATCGAGCATAAACAATGACAGTATTTCGAAACCTCCCAAAAAAACCTGCTACGCTCTCTTGTGACATTCTTGTTCCACTTAGCAGGATTAGATGTCCTCAGCGGTTAATAAAAAGTAGCAGACCCTCAGCGTTTTATTGTCAGTCCGTTAGGAACACCTAAATATTTTGTTCGTAGACGGTCTGTTTAATGAGTTAGTTGAACTTACAAGATGCGTATTTTCTGATTTTTAGTCGCAAAAGTACACACGCACACCCACACGCACACATATTTGTATATATATATATATATATGTATATATGTATATATATATTTGCATGTATGTATGTATATATATAATGTATAAACATATGTATATATATATATATATGCAGTATATATATTTATAAATATCTACGTATATAAATTATTCTATATATATATATATATATATATATATATATATATATATATATATATATATATATATATATATATATATCTGTGTGTGTGAACTGGCATAGAAAGACCATAAACAGACTCAAATGGAAGGACATGTCTGAGGCCTTTGTTCTGGTAACAGCTGATGATAGTGATGATGAAGATTATATATATATATATATATATATATATATATATATATATATATATATATATATATATATATGCGTGTTTTTGTGTGTATATGTATGTATATAAGATATATATACATACATATATATATGTATATATATATAATCAAAAGATAGCTATGGTTAAATGCTAATAGTGAATGTAGCTTTTTTTTTCATTTTATCGTGAAGAACTGTTTCTTCAAAAATATATTCAATCTATAATCATTCTTTGCTTATATTCAAAGTGCAGTGAATATGTTTTCTGCATGAATGCATTCACTCCAGCGGGTGAGGAATACTTAAACATGTATTGCAAATAACTTCGCAAACTATGGCGTTTTTACGTGAGTGTTACTGTGAATGCCTATTTTGGTAATGTATATACTCTGCCACGGAATTGTGGGGGGTAGGGGGTGGGGGTTGGTGATCACATGGTTAAGAGGAAGGGGTTACAGGGGATTGCAAGTATTCCTTCATGTCCGAGATAATGGAAAACCTTTAGCTGGTTTTCAGTCAAATGGACGAGAATATTGCGAAGGAGCCTTAGCAAATTCTATTGCAGGTGTTAGGTCAAAGGTCACTTGTCCCAGAAATGCGAAAACGAGTATGTTTCGGGGGAAATAAGTAAACGGGAATTGCCTCGTTTGCTGTTTGAATATTGGTTCGAATTTCATTGATTTTTCGACCTTAAATAGTATGTACACTTTTTTTTTTCTTTTTTTTTTTTGGTAAATTTCAAATATAAATTTTAGAGTTTTAAAGTGACACAATTGAATTATTATTCTAAGATGTATTACAACGCACATATGTAATACAGCCCTAAAGAATTCCATCGATCTGGTAATTTTAATCGGATATTCTCCGTGGAAATATACTGTTCTCACCCGTGTTTCAGTAAAATACAGGCGAACTTAATTTTTACCTTACTTTGTTATTATCTTTTACGGGTTAGTGACCGTAATATTTATTCTTAACGTCAGTATATACGCTCTTAAAATGGTAAATGCCTGGCAACATTTATTCCATAATTTTTACCGTTTTTATGGCTCATTTTTAAGTGTTCAACTCGTAAATAAGCGTGCGAGATGTGCAACTGGAAATTTTGTTCCACTCATTTCTTTAAAAGAGGATACATTGGGAAAAGAAGATACATTGGCTCCCTGTGCGAAATCAATGTCTTTCATTTCAATTCATGTGGATGGTGTCAAACAAGAATTTCTCAGTAGAGATGTGTGGGGAGGGGAGCGAACTTAGAGATAGAAACATTGACCTGAAGTTAGAGGAAAATAATGACTAATGGAGAAGGGAACTTTGCGTCAGAAATATTTGTGTTTTGAACTGACACCATTGAATTATTATACTAAGATGTCTTACAAAGCCCCATTATGTAATGCACTTCAAAGGAATTCTATATATCTGGTATCTTCTATATAAATTATAAAAACTTTAACAAAACAAGAGGAAGAGAAACAAGATAGAATAGTGTGCTCGAGTGTACCCTCAAGCAAGACCATGGTACAGAGGCTATGGCACCACCCAAGAATAGAGAACAATTATTTGATTTTGGTGTGTCCTTCTCCTAGAAGAGCTGCTTACCATAGCTAAAGAGTCTTCTACCCCTACCAAGAGGAAGAAATATTCTAGCGATCTTTCTAATCGTGTAATTGAATCGGAGAGACTTTGGTGCGAATGCTTATTTGTTTATCAGAAATTTATGTTCTTTATTTTACTTTGTAAATTATGTTTTTCTAAAAAAAAAAAAAAAAGTTTTCCCTACTTTGCATTTCTGTTTACACATTAGGCATCTTTCCATTTTATGGAGCCTTTGGTTTGTATCATAAAGCTTATCATATAATAGGAATAACTATAATAAGCCTCCTAATGTCAGTCCGCTA
>NC_090763.1:66021851-66031851 GCF_036898095.1 Palaemon carinicauda
AGAATGATTTATTGTTAAATTTTTCTCATCATTTATTTATTTCCTTTCGTCACTGGGCTATTTTCCCTGGTGGAGCCTTGGGGCTTATAGCATCTTGCTTTTCCAACTAGAGTTGTAGCTTCGCTAATAATAATAATAATAATAATAATAATAATAATAATAATTAACTCATAGTTTAAAGGCCGCTCATGAATGGCAAGGGACAGTGACATTGCCTTATCAAGCAGGACAGTGCCCTAGAGATTGACCATATATACATATGATCAGCGCCCAAGCCCCCTCTCCACCCAAGTTAGAACCAAGGAGGGTCAGGCAATGGCCCTCCTTGACCCCAGATGGGGTGGGGGTTGGGGGTTAGTGCCAGCATTGCATTTTACGAGAAGTACAGTAGTGCAGATATTACTCTTGTTTCATAGGTGTATCCACTTTTTAGAATTGTACCATTTGTTGCACATCCTCTTTCTTAATGCCCCACTTATAACACAGAAAGAAATAGATTTCAGTATGAGGCTCGGGGTGAGGATGGCAGGTTCATCCTTGCCAAGATCCTTGGACATGATGTGTCGTACAATGCTAGTAGCATTTTTAAATTTATATCAGAAGCAGGTCTTCTTAATGCTATTTAACTTTTATAACATAAGTACTTTTCTGGTTTTAATTGAATATTCTTTTAATCTTTATTTATAATAAACGATATCGGCGTCAATGACCCTCGATGTCCGGATGCCAGTGTACTTCAAATCATTCATTCCTCTTAACTTTCACATCATAGTGCAACCATGGAGTCCCTCATTCCATGCAACTTGCCGTTGAATGATGTCCTCGGGCCCAGCGTCGGGTCATTTGACCCAAATTCCAAAAATCAGATCAAATAAAATTGTTTGAGTAACGCCAGCTGAAAATCAGTACTTCTTCAGTCTCTCTCCATTATGTCATTGATATATCAAACCATTGTTCTCTGGTCTTGGGAAGTGCTTTAGCCTCTGTACCATGGCATTCCACTGTCTTGGATTAGAGTCCTCTTGCTTGGGGGTACACTCGGGCATGAGAGAGAGAGAGAGAGAGAGAGAGAGAGAGAGAGAGAGAGAGAGAGAGAGAGAGAGAGAGAGAATTACAACAATTAGCTAATATTGGTTTTAAACTTGGTCCTTTTTATTGTAACGTAATAAGATTAAAATTATGCACAAAAGACTATATATTCTCTCTCTCTCTCTCTCTCTCTCTCTCTCTCTCTCTCTCTCTCTCTCTCTCTCTCTCTCTCTCTCTCTCTCTCGTATCCGAATCAGCAGTGCAGGTCCAAATAGGCTTTTGCACTGGCTTATAGTACCGTACCGACGTTTTCTTAAAGCGCTGTTCGAAATGCTTCTTTTTCTTCTTTTTTTTCCAAGACCATTTGTATGAAAGGTATCATTAAACTGGCTTCCAACACCGGTCTCGCCAACTTTCGTACTCGACTGTAATCAGTCCAGCGAATAGAACGAGCCAAGAAATATTCCATTTAATGGTGATTCAGCTCGATGGCTAACGATGTGACTTCGGGAGAGAGCCTGTAATTTCAAAGCATTCTGGTGCGCGAGTCGGGCCAGAATTGTATAATACATCTGACCAGTAGCTTGTGTTATGTCTTGTGTGAATGTGTGGTTTTAACCGCCGGTGAGATGGAGAGTTCCAGGCACATGATGTAAATCTAAGATGCAAAAAAAAGAAAAAGAAAAAAGTGATGTGGGCGAATGAATTCTTCGAATAGTGATTATTATACGTTTTAGGATGCTGACGGCTTTAGTGACCTAGTTGGTGTAAAATTAGTTGTTTTAAACGGGTGGGTTCCCATAAGGCGATGAGAGGTGTACTGAGGTATGCTAAATATACAAAATTTTTGGCTTGACTTACTGACAACCGCGAGCGCTTTTTAAGAAAACTAGAACTTCAGTCCAGGAAAGGTCAACTTTCTTCTGGAGTTATGTCTAACCGAGGAATTATAGCTAAAAGTACTTTTTGGGTTGTAGGATAGAAAGAGCTGAAAGATACTCAAGGCAGCGATAGTTATTTCTGTTGAATTTAATATAGGTGTTGTTGTTATTGTTGTTGTTGTTGTTGTTGTTATAAACATTCCAAACAAATCAAAATAGGTAATACAATCATCTGAAAGGAAATACTGAAAGCACTGTCATACAGTATTTAGAAGTACTGCAGTCATTAATAACTTTTTTGGGGGGCTTTCTTAATCTAACTTCGGAAAAAGACTAGTTACTTAGGTTTAAAGTTCATAAATTCAGTTAATCATATTCTAACATTTTTAAGATAAAGGAGAAATGGGAAGATTTATGTTCTGTTACTTGAAATAATCGTCAAAACTATTATAATAAATAATATATCTTGTAAAACAAATTATAAGAATAAGAAAGTAAGGAAAATGCAACTGTCTTTTAGATTAATTTAGTATCTTTGTAAGGTACCATAGGATGAATGTGGAAAGAAGCTTATAACTTGTGGTAGCATATTGGAAGCGTCCTTGCCTGGTGTTCTGCTGGACAGGGGTTCGAGACCCGCTCAATTTCGATAGTTTCTTGTAGTGTCTGCAACCTCACCATCCTTGTGAGTTAAGGGTGGGGGTTTTTATATGTCTACCAGCTGAGTCCTCAGCACCCATGGCCCAGCCCTCCCCGGTCCTAGCCCGGGTGGAGAGGGGCTTGGTCATTGACCATATGCTTATATGGTCAGTCTCTAAGACATTGTCCTGCTAGACTCTAGAGCATTGTCACTGCCCCTTGCCTCTGAAATTCCTGACCGACCTTGAAAAAAACTTTAAAAGCAAAATTTAAGAGGAGTAAGACTTTTGAGATTTGCTCTATAAAATGCAATGTATTTCTTTTTATTCATTCATTCTGCTTAACAACAATAGTACGTAGTCTATATGACACAGGGATTTAGAAACTAACCCAATAACCTTGTTACTATTGATATAATCTGATTAATTTAGGTTTGTGATAGCCTGTTGGAAACGTTCCTTCCTGGCAATCTGTTGGACTGGTCTTCAAGATCCGCTCAAGGTCAAAACTTTCTAATGTTGCCTGCAACTCCTCCATCCTTGTGAGCTAGGGATATGGGGTTTGAGGAGGCCTATAGATATACCTTGCTGAACCAACATGAGCTATTGCCTGGCCCTCCCTGGTCCCAGCTTTATGGACAGGTGGTTTGGGTGCTGATCATATGTATATATGGCCAGTCTCTAGGATATTGTCCTGTCCCTTGCCTCTGCCATTCATGAGCGGCCTTTAAACTTTGAACCTTTCAGTGTCAGTTGTATTATCTGTCACTTAAAGGACCATCTTCCGGTTATGTCAAAGTATTTTAAGCTGTTTTAGAGCTGAAATCTCATAGATTCTATGATCAAAATATAGATGCGCCACTATTCTGGGAAGTATTTTACGCTATTTTAGAGCTGAAATCTCATAGATTCTATGATCAAAATATAGATGCGCCACTATTCTGGGAAGTATTTTAAGCTATTTTAGAGCTGAAATCTCATAGATTCTATGATCAAAATATAGATGCGCCACTATTCTGGGAAGTATTTTAAGCTATTTTAGAGCTGAAATCTCATAGATTCTATGATCAAAATATAGATGCGCCACTATTCTGGGAAGTATTTTAAGCTATTTTAGAGCTGAAATCTTATAGATTCTATGATCAAAATATAGATGCGCCACTATTCTGGGAAGTATTTTAAGCTATTTTAGAGCTGAAATCTTATAGATTCTATGATCAAAATATAGATGCGCCACTATTCTGGGAAGTATTTTAAGCTATTTTAGAGCTGAAATCTCATAGATTCTATGATCAAAATATAGATGCGCCACTACTCTGGGAAGTATTTTAAGCTATTTTAGAACTGGAATCTCATAGATTCTATGATCAAAATATAGATGCGCCACTATTCTGGGAAGTATTTTAAGCTATTTTAGAACTGAAATCTCATAGATTCTATGATCAAAATATAGATGGGCCACTATTCTGGGAGTCAGCAGAGCAAGCCCTCCTTTGAGCTTTCAATTGTCAGTTTACTCGCATATTTCTTTTCATCCTAACGACCTCACAAAGCAGTGAATGAAAAAGATTATATTCTCTCTATTCTAAAACAGAAATATCTTTCCACAATGACGGCTAAATATTTAGATATGTACACACACGCACTTGCACCCCCTCTCACCAGAGTAAGACAACTCCCTCTACCACCTACCCGAGGGACGGGGAAAGCTCAGCGTGGCCATATATATATATATATATATATATATATATATATATATATATATATATATATATATATATATATATATATATATATATATATATATATATATATTCAAATAAGCCATATATATTTTTGATACATTAATGTCTGGATTCTCTTAACGACCTCAGGATCAGAGCCCCAGACGAAATGTCTGTGTGATTTCGCCTGGGGCTCTGATCCCGAGGTCGTTAAGAGAATCCAGACATTAATGTATCAAAAATATATATGGCTTATTTGAATATGAAAAACACGTAAAAATGTGCAAAATTTATCATTAATTAAATGCCAAGTAACAAACTACCAATTAGCTACGATGGTGAAGATGGGTTGATTTCAATTTTAAGTACAAAATACCTGAATTCGACAGGTATAAGTACAGAAGAATTGTCATTGACTTTTATCTTTCTTCGTGGCCAAGTGGCTTAGTCACTGTCTATACAAGCTTGCCGACCAGGGTTCGATTCCCGGCCGGAGCCAAGCTCTTGTCTTTGTGTGATTTCGCCTGGGGCTCTGATCCCGAGGTCGTTAAGAGAATCCAGACATTAATGTATCAAAAATATATATGGCTTATTTGAATATGAAAAACACGTAAAAATGTGCAAAATTTATCATATATATATATATATATATATATATATATATATATATATATATATATATATATATATATGTACTGTACTGTATATATTTATATATACAGTATATATATATTATTAATTTTGTTGTTGTTATGATTGTTTATTATTATTATATATAGTTTATATATGGTTTATTTGCTACTTCCTTAGTTCCTTTCATCACTGGGCTAATTTCCCTATTGCAGCCCTTGGGCTTGTAGCAATCTCCTTTTTTAATCGGGGTTGTACATTGGCTAATAATAGTAATAACAATAAATTCTTTCCCTTGCGATATGTATACGCTTGATAAAAAAAACACGAATATTCTTTACGAATTTATAAAGCACTATTTCAAGTTATCCTGTAAAGGTGTTAATATGTTAGTTATACTAATGTTTAATTTTATTATCACCCTAAAAACGAATATACTAATGTTTAATTTTATTATCACCCTAAAAACGAAAGGCATTAGTCGATTGCAAAGCATTTGGTGTTTTATGTGAATAAATCCCAGACCATTTTCCTAAATTCTAAGATATTATCTTGGGAAAAGGCGTTTTAAAATGCTACTTTTCAATCAGTGAAGAGAATTCCTCTCTATCGATGGCAGATATTATCTTGAAAAATTTGCAT
The DNA here is from genome assembly GCF_036898095.1 of Palaemon carinicauda. Taxonomy (NCBI): domain Eukaryota; kingdom Metazoa; phylum Arthropoda; class Malacostraca; order Decapoda; family Palaemonidae; genus Palaemon; species Palaemon carinicauda. Next base: position 66,027,396 of record NC_090763.1, read on the forward strand.
TTAAACGCAACTTTTTAATCAATAAAGACAATTTCTCAACATCGATTGAAGATATTATCTTGAAAAATCGTCCTGAAACTCACCTTTTCCGTCAATAAAGACATTTCCTGTCCATCGATTCCAGGTATTATCTTGAAAAAGTCGCCTTTAAACATAACTTTTCTATCAATAAAGCGCTTTCTTGTCCACCGATTACTGATGTTATCTTGAAAAATCGTCCTAAAACTCAACTCTTCAATCAATAAAGACATTTCCTGTGCACCGATTACAGATATCTTGGAAAAAGTCGCCTTTAAAACGCAACTTCTCAATCAATGAAGTCATCTTCCCTCAACCTCTAATGACATTTCACTCCCGATGAAATGATTCATGATTCGTCCTCCGCAGCAAAAAAAAAAAAGAAAAAAAAAATCCATGAATAATCAATATGTGGCAACCGGCATCGCAGTCCGCAATCATTGGACGAATTCAGCGCTGGCCCTGTTATTCCTCGCTAATTCCACCTTTGCCACCAATTTATGGTGACAGACGCAAGATTTGTGTTGCATGATTCTTTCTTCGTGGGGGCTGTTCTGTTTCCTCAGTGCTAATTTCGTGTTATTTGTATTTGATTTTTTTTTTTCTATTCTCGTGGGAGAAATATTAACTCTGCCTCGTGTATTGACACAGACGCATATCTAGAAATTCGTGACTTATAGGATTATACGGAGATGAAGATTATTTTTTTCCAGTCAAAGGCCAAGATAATATGTAACCCTCCTTCGGTCTATTTTTTTTTCCAGTCAAAGGCCAAGATAATATGTAAACCTGCTTCGGTCTATTTTTTTTCCAGTCAAAGGCCAGGATAAGATGTAACCCTCCTTCGGTCTATTTTTTTTTCCAGTCAAAGGCCAAGATAATATGTAACCCTCCTTCGGTCTATTTTTTTTCCAGTCAAAGGCCAGGATAAGATGTAACCCTCCTTCGGTCTATTTTTTTTCCAGTCTTAGGCCAGGATAAGATGTAACCCTCCTTCGGTCTATTTTTTTTCCAGTCTTAGGCCAGGATAAGATGTAACCCTCCTTCGGTCTATTTTTTTTTTCCAGTCAAAGGCCAGGATAAGATGTAACCCTCCTTTGGTCTAAACTTGCTGTCTCGCCCCTTATTTATCATTGTTGGTGTTTTTGTTATTATGTAGACACGGTAGTGTAGATATCATCATATAAGATTTCATGTGTACGCGTTTGCATTCATCATACATATAGTTACAGTATACTGTATATATATGTATATATATGTATATATATATATATATATATATATATATATATATATATATATATATATATATATATAAATGTTTATATATATATATATATATGTATTTATATGTTTATATATATATATATATATATATATATATATACGTGTGTGTATGTATGTGTATATATATATATATATATATATATATATATATATACATACATACAAACATATGTTTGTATGCCCATGTATGTATTCACAATATTAGTAACAATTGGAAATCCTTTTTTATTTATTTTTTTCCGATCATGAAACAATACAAGCGAGTATAAATTCGAGAACTTCTCTCTTTTAAGCAAAACAATTCAAGATCAAATAATCGTCCCCATAAATTTCCGTTCATAAATTGAGTCCTATCAATCAAGCAATTGCAGAAATGTAAATATCACCCAACTAGGAGAAGTCAAACATTGCTAGAAATCATCGTGAGCAGAGTTATTTAATGGCGACCCTCACGAATTTTCGTGTGCTGTGAACGACAGAATAATTGCCTTTAATTTGTGTGTTCTTCCTTGTAATTCTAGATGTTGTTTTCTATTGTTTTGGTATTTGTGTTCCAATGAGCGAGCTGTTGTTGTAGAGTTAGTGTTGCTTACTATTTTGGGACCTGCCTTGTTTCCTTTATTTTCAGATAAAGTTGTCTTCGCATAGGTTAAAGGGGATATTAGATAAAGTTTTCTTCGCATGAGTTAAAGGAGACATTAGATAAAGTTCTCTTCGCATAGGTTAAAGGAGATATTAGATAAAGTTTTCTTCGCATGAGTTAAAGGAGACATTAGATAAAGTTCTCTTCGCATAGGTTAAAGGAGATATTAGATAAAGTTTTCTTCGCATGGGTTAAAGGAGACATTGGATAAAGTTTTCTTTGCATGGGTTAAAGGAGACATAGATAAAGTTCTCTTCACGTGTTAAAAGAGTCATGATATAATATATAATATATAATATATAATATATCGGCATGATATATATCCGTTTCCAGAGTTTTATTGTAATTGTGGTAAATCAACTGACAGTTACAGGAGACACTTTATCGCAAGTTATTGACAGTTATAGTAAGATCCAAGTACTTATGGTTAATGATAATGATAATAATGGAACAGTGCTATTTTTTAGATCAGGTTAACCTTAACAATACCGGTTGCAAATTTGTGCAAAAATGTTTTATCAGTAAAAGCCCAAGAGCAGAGACAACGACTTTTTCCCATCTATCATTCTTTCTGATCAGATATATCTAAGCTCTAAAAGGTGTAGCAATGCTTGTAATTGCCTTCGCTAAAATTGCAGATTTTACGGTGGGTATATTTGTTTGTTTGTGAGCAACTTTACCTAAAAACTAACGTACCGATTTTGACCTAAATTGGTAGTGATATTGGGTATGGCCCATGGATGAATCTATAGCATTTTGAATAAAGTACATCAAAGTTCAAGTACATAGCAGTACTTTGAAAATAATCGCAATGTTAAAATTTTTGTTTGTGAACATTACGTAAGATCTACTTAAACGATTTCAACGAAACTTATGGACATGTGGGGTATGACCCAAGAACATATCCATTAGATTTTTAAAAGAATACATCGAAGTACAGATATCCAGTGGAGTTAAGAGTAAAAAAAAAGACTGTTTGGCATGGCGAAGGTATGCTCTCTACTGAGTGCCCCTCTAGTTGCGAATGCTTTCGTAATCATGCTCTCCTTTATATATTAATTTATTTATCAGGGACAAGCTTACCAATATTAAATTATCATAACTGTCGAGGCATGTGTTTTTATGCCCAATTTCGGTACCCCATTCGGTTCCTTACACTTGAAAAGAAGCCTTAATTTTTATCGGATATTCTCCGTAAAAATCTACTGTTCCCAGTCATATTTCTGTGAAATACAGGCGACCGTAATTTCACCCTACTTTGTTATTATCGTTTACGGGTTAGTGCCCGTAATATCACTCCTTTACGTCAATATATCCGTTTTTAAAACGGTAAATGCCTGGCAATATTTATTTCAGGATTTTTACCGTTTTTTACGGCAAATTTTTAACAGTATACCTTCATTTCATGACCACCTCTCCATTTTTCTCATCTATTACGACAAGACCTTTAAGTTTGAACCCCCTACCTACTTGAATTTACTTTTATTCGTTTGAATAGTCATAAGAATCTAGGTAATTCATCCATTCTCTAACCACCCCTTTCCCTCACCCATCTCCCAAAGATCTAGATAACCCACCCCTCCAGTCACCCATTATTATTATTATTATTATTATTATTATTATTATTATTATTATTATTGCTTGCTAAGCTACAACCCTAGTTGAAAAAGCAGGATGCTATAAGCCCAAGGGCTCAAATAGGAAAAATAGCCCAGTGAGGAAAGGAAATAAGAAAGTAAATAAACAAAAAGAAAAGTAAAACATACCAAAACATCTATATTTCGCACCCGCACGCAATCGCAAAATATATGTAGATGGGTTTTTTTTACTGCAACCCCCCCCCCCGGAACATAATAGTGTTATGGATAAACAAACGATGCTTGACTACGCATGCGCAGTCTAGAATGACCTCGTCGTCGGACCGAAGGCAATAAATACAGTTTTGAGTTGTAGAAGTTCGCCCGCATAATTGAGACCTTTATGAAATATCCTTTGAAATTTCTTGAGCTGAATAAAAATATCACCAAATTCTGGGTACAAATCAAATTTATTGGACACGCATGCAACGATTTCCGGCGGTTAATTCGACTTTATATCTTCTCTTAAAGGCTGGCAGAGAGAGAGAGAGAGAGAGAGAGAGAGAGAGAGAGAGAGAGAGAGAGAGAGAGAGAGAGAGAGAGAGAGAACTGAATTGCAATGTATTCAAGTATAAACAAAAAACATAATTCAAAGCTTTGAGAGAGAGAGAGAGAGAGAGAGAGAGAGAGAGAGAGAGAGAGAGAGAGAGAGAGAGAGAGAGAGAGAGAGAGAGAGAGCAGAATTGCAATGTATTCAAGTATATGCAAAAAACATAATTCAAACTTAGAGAGAGAGAGAGAGAGAGAGAGAGAGAGAGAGAGAGAGAGAGAGAGAGAGAGAGAGAGAGAGAGAGAGAGAGAGAGAGATAGAGAAAGCTTTATGACATTTTATTTCGCTATTATTTCCATTTTACTTTCATCTTTTTCTCCC
>NC_090763.1:66044351-66054351 GCF_036898095.1 Palaemon carinicauda
TATATATATATAATATACATATATATATATATATATATATATATATAAATATATATATATATATTCAAAATTAAATAAAGGATTTTATTTTCTAATTATTCTACTAAACAAAGGAAAATCTAAGGCGAGTTGATTGATGAAAGATTGTATCTGGCGAACCAAAATCTTAATGCAATGTTAATATATTATTATTATTATTATTATTATTATTATTATTATTATTATTATTATTATTATTATTATTATTATTTTATCTTTATTATTATTATTATTATTATTATTATTATGATAGTTTTTATCTTTATTATTATTATTATTATTATTTTTTTTTTTTTTTTATTATTATTAAAAGAGAAGATAGTAGGGTAATTGGAATGGAACAAACTGCTAGAATCAATGGGGGTGTTTTATATAAAATGGTTCCAAGTTCACGATTGTATTGCGTTTCAAATAGAGAAAATTTGAATATAAAACGTAATGATTCTTGAAGAATAAATACTGTTAGCTTGATATATTATACTGCAAAAAGGAAGATTTTTGACTGAGGCTCTAAAATATGAAAATAAGAAAGCAATAAGAACTGATATTGAAAAATAAATAAACTGCATTCATGATTATATCACAAAGGGCGAATAAGATTTATGATAACAGAAGACCGTTGGCAATAAAAAAATGAAAGATGAAAGAAGTCATGAATCTGGAGTAAATATAGTAGAGTACAGAAGACACAGTAAGGCAACAGGCAAGATGAGGAAGGAGTAGGAGAAGGAAGATAATAAAAAATGAAAATGTAAACTGATAATAAATCAAGAATCTGATATAAATACAGCAGGAGAGTACAGAAGGTCCAATAAGGAAACAAGCAAGATGAGGAAGAAGTAGAAGGAAGAATATCACAAAGGGCGATTGAGTTATGATAACAGGAGACCGTTGGCAGTAAAAAATAAAAAATGGAAAAAGGTAAGATTCTGCAGTAAATATAGTAATAGAGTACAGAAGACACAGTAAAGCAACAAGGAAGATGAGGAAGAAGTAGAAGGAGGAATATTACTAAGGGCGAATAAGAGTTATGATAACAGAAGACCGTTGGCAGTAAAAAATGAAAAAAAGTCAAGAATCTGAAGTAAATATAGTAGGAAAGTACAGAAGACACAGTAAGGCAACAGGGCAATAAAAATGAAAAAAAAAATGAAAAATGAAAAGTCAGGAACCTGAATTAAATAGAGTAGGAGAGCACAGAAGACACAGTAATGCAACAGGCAAGATGAGGAAGAAGTAGGAGGAGTAAGAGGAGGAGTAGGAGTGAGAGTAAGTGGTCTCAGCCCTGCTCGACTCAAACTCAAACTCAGCTCAGCTCGCCTTCAGCAAGAATGGTCGAATCAATAACCATCAGCAGAAGGAATAATAGTCCACTGCAGAACGGTAAACTACCGGGTTGCATGTTCCAAATGAAAGGGTGAGCGCATACGGACCAATCCGAGATCAAAGTGTCATTCATGATTACGGTGGTTGAATCTGATTGGTTAAGGTAATTGCCGGATTGGAGTGTTGGTCGGTAGTTTAACGAGCGGTTGCGAGCGCTGCTGTCAGAATCTCACTTCCATCGCAACACGGGGGAGGAGGAGGGGCTTCTGCCTCCTGAAGGATCGCCCCCCTCCCCTCCCCTCCCCTTCTCTTCCCCTTTCCAACCCCCTGGAACATTTCTACATCCTCTTTTCACTAGTTGGACCCCCTGATTTCGCCCTTTCCCCCTGGGGTTATCAACAACCATTTATTTTTTTGTATATATTTTTTTTCCCGTGAGCCCCTAACAAACATTTCAGACAATTTCTCGTCATTCTATTGGAAATGTGCAATTTTAAAGGCTCGCAAAAAGACAGGAGATGGTTTAGTTTTCGTTCCGTGAAAGATGAAATATTTTATTAGATTGAATTAATATATATATATATATATATATATATATATATATATATATATATATATATATATATATGCAATATTTTGAATGTATATGTGTGGATATATATATATACATATATATATATATATATACATATATATATATGTGTATATATATATATATATATATATATATATATATATATATATATATACACATATATATATATATATATATATATATATAAATATATATATATATATATATATATATATATATATATATATATATATATATATATATGTATATATTATATCCAAATAGATAACATTATAGTGTTTTCATATTTCAATAAGAAACATACGCATATGAAGGCATATCTCTTTGCATGTTGTGAACGCAAATGCTAAGTAATTTACTACAAATTATCGTGATAGAACACCAATCCCCACCTACTAGGGTTTATTTTTATTTTACTAGAAAAAAAGGTACCAAGGCTATATAGATCCATTTAGACTTCTATATGAGGAGCTGTTTTCTAGGAGTAAAAAAAATATAGTTCAAGTATAAACGAATATTCGTTATTTGTGAAATCAAAACAAAGTAAAAAATTTTTTGAAAACTTTCTAAGTCTATTTCCACCATTCAGATGATCATTCTTTATGAATTAGGCTGTATTCTGCGAAATATGTAGTTAGAATTATTATTATTATTATTATTATTATTATTATTATTATTATTATTATTATTGGTGTTGTTGTTGTTGTTTTTGTTGTTATTGTTGATGATATTATCACACATATTTTTTTACTCCCAATGGAACTAACTTCAGATGGAGTTCGAAACAGGTATTGGAGTATACAAGAAATTAGACTATTTGATGTTAGTTAAGACATCTTCGGATTTATTTAATGACATATGCATTCTCTCTGTTTAATATATATATATATATATATATATATATATATATATATATATATATATATATATATATATATGTATATACTGTATATACATATATATATATATATTTATATATATAAATATATATATATATATGTATATACTATATATATATATGTATATATATATATATATATATATATATATATATATATATTAAACAGAGAGAATGCATATGTCATTAAATAAATCCGAAGACGTCTTAATTAACATCAAATAGTTTAATTTCTTGTATACTCCAATATAATAATATTTTTTATTTATTGACTTCAAACCTGAGCAAAGGCTTAATTAGATAATCTTTTTTTTTATAATTTCTTTGATTTTAAGTCGATCTTGGGTATTTCTTTCATTTGTTTATATTTTATTAGGATTTTCTATCAGTTTTTTTTTTTTTTTTAAGATTTCAGTTGTCAGTTGTTTATATTATTGTTCTGTTTAGATGTAGCCACATTTGGAATAATAATAATAATAATAATAATAATAATAATGATGATGATAATATTCTTAAGTTATCTTACATATACAAAATAATTATGGTAATTATGCTAATGATATTAATAATGCAAGGTAAAAGTATAATTGTTATAATAGTATTTATTATTATTATTATTATTATTATTATTATTATTATTATTATTATTTATAATTACTATTGTTATCTCTTATTTATTTTTTTTGTTATTTATTATTTATCATTATTATTATTATTATTATTATTATTATTATTATTATTATTATTATTATTATTTTGTGTACTTCCAAGGTTCATTACCATTAATTTTTAGTGTAATGATAATGTTATGTAAACCAGAAATCACATTGTTAATTAGAGTGCAATTAGGTTATTAATAGAGTTTTTCTCAACTGAAATTTTAAAAGTCTATTTTAATATAAATTAATTTCGTTTCCAGTTTGCAATGTGATGTTATAATTAATACTTTTTAATATTAACCATACTGATAATGTTATCATTGAAGTTTTGATTTTGAACTTGGGTACTCTTAATAAAAAAAATGATAATGAAGCTAACGCAACATTTAATGTCAACAATTTGACCGAACAAGTTCCAATGATTTGTCGAAAGATTTTTCATTTGTTTTAAAGGCGACAAATTTTTTCACGAAGAAATGTCACAATAAAAGTTGAATTAATATTGTTTAGGTTACACGACAGCCTATGATTTTGAAAATAAGATAAAGTCAAAGTTATTCTCGAGTCTCGTAAAATGGCGAATTGTCTTGCCATTCATAATAAGCTGTTTCAAATGAAGATAAAGTTTGAGAGGTAAGCATTGCAAATATGGCTATAGAATTTTTTCCAAAAAATTTCCTAATTAGGCATGACTTCTTATTGCCTACTAAAAACAAAGAAATGAATTGTCACTAATACTATTGACAAGATTGTAAAACGATTGTCATGAGGGTGATATATTAGCTAAAATTTATTTATTACATAGCAAGATATTATTATTATTATTATTATTATTATTATTATTATTATTACTAGCCAAGCTACAACCCTAGTTGGAAAAGCAAGATGCTATAAGCCCAAGGGCTCCAACAGGAAAAATAGCCCAGTGAGGAAAGGAAATAAGGAAATAAATAAATGATGAGAATAAATTAACAATATATCATTCTAAAAACAGTAACAGCGATAGGCCAAGAATTATTATCTGTCATGACCTAGATTTTCTTCACAAATCACTACTCCAAATCATGGTAATGAACTATTAAATCATCGTTATTAATAATTATGAAGTTAAACATTCTTTATTTTTAATTGGATAAAAAGAAAGCTAAAAACTTATAACATAGAATAGCAAATAATTAACCAAAATAAAATTGAAAACCATTGAAGAATGTACTTTCCTAAAACCCTTCATCTGTTTCATAATATTCATTAATCAAGATAAGATAGATTTAATAATGATATCCAATTCTATAATATTAAAAGAATTGTTACATTATTATTATTATTATTATTATTATTATTATTATTATTAAATTTGATATAATTATTACTATTATTATTATCAAATAGTAATAATAATAATAATAATAATAATAATAATAATAATAATAATAATGATAATAATAATAATAATAATAATAAAAATAATAACTTAGAATTAGAAAACAATTAGTTTCCGTATCGCTATGATCAACAAAGCTGTACTAGTCAGGGCCACCCATACTTAGGCCAGAAGCTGTTACCATAAAATGAATTCCAAGTGGATATATATTCCCAAGATAGAATTCGGTATTAAATGCCATTCGTGGGTGATTCGTGGGTGATATTTACATATATATATATATATATATATATATATATATATGTATATATATATATATATATATATATATATATATATATATATATATATATAGATATATGTATATTGATGAGTATTTCAAAATTATCATGCGCGTATGTCTATCCATCCAATTCACGACTATTATTATTATTAGTATTTTTTATTATTCCAAAGTTATAAAATCTCTGACAGTTTTATTCATAATATCCTCCACCACTTCATACATTCATCACAATAATAAACTCGACAATTGGCTCCGAATCTGATCTTAAGAGAACTCGAGCCTTTCGCCCTGACCTTTCGTGACCCAATAAGATGCAAGAAGAAGAAAATGAGGATGAGGATGATGATGATGAGGATGATGATGAGGATGATGATGCTGATGCCTTATGCCCGGGCATCCCTTCTTACCCCCCCCCACCCCCCCCCCTCCCCCCTCCCCCCTCCCCTCCTCCCCCCTTCTCCATCACTGATCGCGCGGATGGTATCTTGGAACATTCGGGTGACCTCTGCGTGACCTTTCATTAAACTATCGTTTCCATCTCTATTTTCTGCATTCTTTCGGGCCATCGGCCGCCTCTCATTTACTCCTAATTCCGTCTCAATTTCGCCTTCAAATTTAAAGTGCTCTTTTTTTTTTGGGGGGGGGGGTGGGGGGTGGGGGGGGGTGGAGGGGGGATTTGTTTCTCTCGTTAATTGATTTCGAGTTAGTGATATTTTTCATGAAATTTATTGTTTTTCTTTCATATCTTTTTTTTTCTCTCGTTAATTGATTTCGAGTTAGTGTTTTTTTTTCATGAATTTTATTGTTTTTCCTTTTTGATTTTTTTTTTGTTCCTCTTATTTTTGTGTTTGTTGGTAGTTTATGGTCTATTAGAAATTCGCCTGTATGTAGGCTTGTTAAGAGATAGATACATGTTTGTGCGATGGCACACATTTATATGTATATATATATATATATATATATATATATATATATATATATATATATATATATATATATATATGTATATATATATACATATATGTATGTATACATGAGTATATATATATATGTATGTATACATGAGTATATATATAAATATATATATATATATATATATATATATATATATATATAGTGTGTGTGTGTGTGTATGTGTGTGTATGCATGCGTATACGCATGAAAAAGATGTGTGAATAACCATAAAAATTGGGTTACCGCAACAAGATACAGACTCAGTTGATTCAAAATCTTTTTCTCAATATCTAGCTCATCAATAATAAATATACTTTCACATATATTTTATCTTATCATCTTGATAAACACATTGGTTTGACTCTTCTCCCTAATCTAATACTGTGTTGTATAAACTTTTATTATTTACACGATTTGTATTTCCACAATAAATTTAAAGTATTATTATGATTATTAACTATGTTCAGTCAGTTACTGGAAGTAATGCCTAACAATAAAGTTAGTCCAAATTTCAAATACTCAATTACATTATTATCATTATTACTATAACAAGGTAAGCTACAACCCTAGTTGGAAAAGCAGGATGCTATAAGCCCAAGGGCTCCAACAGGGAAAAAATATCCCTGTGAGGAAAGGAAATTAATAATTGTCTCAAATTTTCTGTTTCCCCTGTGACATTTTTGTTTTCTCTAAGTTCTGTAATATGTCGCTTCTGTTCTCTATGACTTGAAATGCATTATGCATATATGCCTACCTTTGTCACTCCAAAATTTTCTAATTGTGTAAGTCATAATACTAGATGAACCAATTATCACAACAAACAACAACAAAAACAACAACAACAACCGCAGCCGTTTCTATTCCACTGCAGGATAAAGGCCTCAGATATGTCCCTGAACATGGCTGGGGTTTGGCCACTTCATCACCACGCTGGCCTCTGCGGATTAGTGATGGTGGGAGATTTTTTGTCTTAGTGCAAACAGCAAACCAACCTAGTATGGTTGGCCCTGACTAGTACAGCTTTGCTGATCATAACTATATGCAATCATTTCACCATGAGTCTTTTTATTGTTTATATATGACATATCTGTTTTTGACGTTGTTAATAGTTTATACAGGACATATCTGTTTTGACGCTGTTACTGTTTTTAGAATGATTTATTGTTAATTTATTCTCATCACTTATTTATTTCCTTATTTCCTTTCCTCACCGGGCTATCTTTCCCTGTTGGAGCCCTTGGGCTTATAGCTTCTTGCTTTTCCAACTAGGGTTGTAGCTTGGCTAGTAATAATAATAATAATAATAATAATAATAATGAATTTTAGAGATATTCAAGATCTCATACATAAAAGTTTGTAGAAAGATAAATTGCCCTTATATTTTATAAAACCTTCAAGTTATCAGAATACCTAGCGATAGAGAGAGAGAGAGAGAGAGAGAGAGAGAGAGAGAGAGAGAGAGAGAGAGAGAGAGAGAGAGAGGGAGAGAGAGAGAGAGAATAACCCTTGGGGCCCCTCCATAGAAATTTTACTTTCTGATGTGGTCTCGCGCGATTTTTCAAATGCATATACGCACATCATTTATTCCTGATAGAACCTTTCAGAAGAGTCAGCCTGGGAGAGCAAAATTGATTGGTAGCGTTTTAGGCAATTTCTGAGGGATTTTTTTTTTTTCATTGGAAATTCAGCTTGGGACGAATGGCATAGACATCATTCAGCTCTTGTTTTGTAGTTGTTATTTATTTGTTATCGTTGTGTTATTTCCTTGTTGTTGTTTTTGTTCTTGGTATTCTCTTTATTGGGTGATTATATCATATACACCTGTTGTGGTTCGTCTTTTTCTTTTTAATCTGTGATTTTGTATTACTCTTCCCCTTTTTCATTCTCTAGGTCCTATGGAACAGAAACTCTATATTATGAAAAGATGTAAATGAGATGTATAGAGTTAGTAGAAAATTATATATATATATATATATATATATATATATATATATATATATATATAATATATATATATATGTGTGTGTGTATGTATATTTTAGTTATATTTATACGTAGATGTATATTATAGTTATATGTATATATATAGATGTACACATCTATATACACACAAGTCCGCATCCTTCTTGAATCGACGGGCTTACGTATACATGTACACGCACTGTATGTATCATGTACACATATACACACCTTCACACCCTCAAACCAGGGTTTAAACTCTAGCATATGCCATGTGGCCATTACCTTAATTGCTGCTACTTTTTAACTTAATTTACCTTAAAACTATTTTCAATTTCCTTAAATTTTAATCTATAAAAACCGAAATTACCTTAGAAATACCTTGAAATCATGAAAATTACCTCAAACTAAGGTAATTAGCTTAAAAGTTTAAACCCTGCACACTCGTACGCTTATTCGCAGATGTATCATGTATATGCATATGTATTCCATCTTGTTGTGCGCAATAATAATTTCGGCGAGGCTCGCATGCGAGACAGGACGGGGTCCGTCATGCAAAAAGCCGATCAGAGGTCGATTGCCAACCATCTAAATATGGAGGTGGATTGTCGACTATCCTGGAGGCGCTTATTAATTAAATGGGCCTCAGCTTTAACTTCTCCTGTCCTTTGGACAGATTCGTGACGGATACGAAGTCGGCCCCCGTCACTCCTTCGAGCTCTCTCTCTCTCTCTCTCTCTCTCTCTCTGTTTCGACTCATTCCGTCTAATATTGGTTTCGCATAATCTGCCACTGGTCTAAGCAGAAAAGATTAGTTTCCCGATTTCTCCATCTTTCTAATTAGCTCTTCTCGCTTTTTTTTCTTCTTTTCCTATACAATTTTTTTCGCTTTTGTTTTTGTTTTTACTTTTCCTGTCCAATTTTCGCTCTTTTTTTCGCCTTTGGTTTTTCTTTTCCAATCTAATTTTGCTCTTCTCGGTTTTTTTCCTATCCAATTCTTAGGATTTCTCACTTATGTTTTTTATTTTCATATCCACATTTTCGCTCTTCTCGCTTTTCTCTTTTGTATTCCTATCCAATTTTTCGCTCTTCTTCTCAATTTGGTTTTTATTTTTCCTATCCATTTTTTTGCTCTTTTATCTTTTGTTTTATCTTTTCCTATTAATTTTTCAGCTCTTCTCGGCTTTGTCTTTTTCTTTATCTCTACAATTTGATGATAGATTTATGTCGACTGAGGATGGTTCTTGTGGTCTATTACCTAACAACGCCCCAGTTCACCCCTCCCCCCTCAACCCATAAACCCCCTATAAAGGTTTAAAGGCCTCTCATGAATAGCAGAGGCAAAGGACAGTGACATTGCCCTATCAAGCAGGACAATGCCCTAGAGATTGACCATATATTTCTATGATCAGTGCCTAAGCCCCCTCTCCACCCAAGCTAGGACCAAGGAGGGCCAGGAAATAGCTGCTGATTACTGCAGATAGATCTATAAGCTCTCCCAAACCCCACATCCTGAGCTCACAAAGATGATGAGGTTGCAGCGACCAAAGATACTTACGAGTTTGAGCGGGACTCGAACCCCATACTGGCGTTCACCAGTCAGGGACGTTATCACATCGGCCACCACAACCCGAAATTGAAGCAGGAGCATCAAATGAATAATAATCGTCCCAGAAAACGAGAAAGGTCCATCTGGACCCTAAATAGGAATCCGGTAGTTACATAATTTCCGATTAGCCTCTGCCATGATCATTCGCGGGGCGCATTATAATGCGAAGACTATAGATCATAGACAAGTGGGGTGTTTGTAATTACATAAATTATAAACTTCCACATATTCTTAGACCCATTATGAGCCACCAGACAAAAAAAAAAAAAAAAAAAAAAAAGAAGAAAAAGAGTA
>NC_090763.1:66061851-66064351 GCF_036898095.1 Palaemon carinicauda
CTCTCTCTCTCTCCTTTTATAAGTCGGTTTGTTCAAGAAGAGGGGACTTCTGTGCGTATCCTTGTCAATCCTTTTTGAAGGGATGGAGAGATAAGTATACTGTATACTTATTTCATTGCCTTTTCTTAATTGTATTATTTAACGATTCCGTTTCGTGCGAGAAAATTGGGCTGAGGTTTATTTCGAGTATTCCAGTCATCACACAGTGAAAGCCATGATAATTACAGTATACTCTTCTGTTTGTCTGTCTGTTAAAACTATTTATCTGACCAGAGATGCATGACTATTTATTTCCTTGGGGGGGGGGGGAATATAAATCCGTTTGTCTGATCTTTTTACTTCAGGAAGTATTATTCAAATTCTATTCTCAATAGCCTGTGCACTGGAGTAATTAAAATCTTTGTACTCTCTCTCTCTCAAAAAAAAAAGAAAAAAAAAAGAATCCCAGAAACTGCCGTCAGCTAATAATGAGTTACATAATATCATAGTGTGTACCTCTGATAGGCTCGATTGTAAAAGAATGTGAAGAATGTATGATGTAATACGAAAGATACATCAGCTTACTTCAAGGACTCTTTTTCATTACAGAACAGATATGAACCTTTTGTCGCCGAGGGCATCCCGTGACCAGCAAAGGGTACCGTAGATTCCCTCGACTGGAAACGAACCGATATTTCTGGAAACGAAAAAAAAGAGAGACCAAAATCATAACTGGATTCCTTTTAGGAATGGCTCAATACGGAATATACCTCTGTTAGTACATGGCTTATGGGACGCTTTTACAGTCGGAGCAATGGTCCTCTATTTTGACAACACAAAAGGAGAAATCTCCCACTATTATTATGTTTTGAAGAATGTTAATCGCACGGCATATCGCAAAGGGGCCATATCTCCGAAGCCGGCCTCCTCGGATACACACTTTCCCGACCTGGTCGTTCTTTGTTGGGACCACAAAAGTCAAAACCAGACATTAGCATTTGTATTGTCAAGGCCTTTTGTTTGAGGTTTACTTCATCTGCCGGGTGGCCATTTGGAAGAAAGTGTTCATACCTCAAATTATATGGTAGCTTAATGAGATAAATGGAAAATGGCCATCCACCTACTATTCGCTCACACGTGATGTTTTCTGGGATGATTTGTTCCAAAGAGCGGAAGATAAAAGGGGAAGGAATGCCTCGTCGTGCTTAGGCCGCCGTGTCAAACATTTCAGGGCAAATGTTACATCAAGTGATAGGTCTTATTTGCTTAATTACATGTCTTTCGCTTTCATTTTGACGGTCGATTTAATGAGCGGCTGAGTTGCCATGTCTGTTTCGTACGTCGATCCTGGAAGAGAACATTTTCTAGTTTCTGGAACAGGGTAGTTCCATGTTTCTGGAATAGAACGATAAAGCATTATGTTTTTGGAAGTTAGAACTTCTAATCATCCTAGAATAGAAGTATTCAAAGTTTAAATTTTAAAGAAATTTTTTAGTTCTTGGAAGTGAGCATTTTCAAGTTCCAGCTAGAGTGCGATTTTACAGATCTGGACGAGTAGATTATTATTTTTTTTTTTTTACTGGAATAGAACGATACTGCATTAATTTTTTGGAAAATAGAACTTCTAAGCTCCTAGAATAAAAGTATTCAAAGTTTAAGTTTTAAAGAATTTTTTTTTTAGTTCTTGGAAGAGAGCATTTTCAAGTTCCAGCAAGAGTTCTATTTTACAGATCTGGACGAGTAGATTTTTTTTTTTTTTTTAGTGTCCGGAGGAAAGCAGTTTCCTACTTTTGTATTGGTGTTCTCAAGGTTTTGGATGAAAATATTTTCCAAAATTCTGGAAGAGAAGATTTCATTTTTTTTTTTTAATTTCTGTGATAATGAATGAATGAATGAATGTTTGGCATTATATATTCCTTGGATAAAAGTTTCCTACTTTACTGCACAGTAGTTCCAGATGCCTGGAAGAAAGCAATGTTTTGATTTTTGGAGAGGACATTTCATAAAAAGTTTATAAAAATATCAGGTTCAGTGATTATTCTCAGCTTTTTGGAAAGTATAATTCTCAAATCTGTGTACAAGAGCCGTGTTAAATTTCTGGAGGAAGAGAAAATAAGTAAAGATCTGGGCAAGACTATTTTGAAGGTTTTTGGAAAAGGTAATTTTCAATTTTCTGGTAGAAGCTGTTTTCAACTTTTATGAATTTTTTTTTTCTATTTCTTAATAGAATTTTGCCCTTTTCTTCCTATTACCTATTAAGAACATGTGGAAGTTTCATGCCTGATCCTTTTTTTTATTTTTTATTTTTTTCAGATATCATAGTTATCGAAATAGCAGTTCATAAGAATACATATAAAAGGTTAACTTACTTATGCAGTAATAATTATAGTTATAATACTGATAATAGAAATAATAGTATTCAGTTTAGATAGAAATCAATTAATTCGTGGTTCAAATGGAAGTAGTATGATATAAGGGCAGTTTTTTAATAATTGATTTTAGGAAAAATATGGATTTTGAT
>NC_090763.1:66066851-66071428 GCF_036898095.1 Palaemon carinicauda
TATATATATATATATATATATATTCATCCTTTTCTATTTCCAATGATACATTTTTTTGGCTAAGAGGTAAAGTGTCCTAAGTGTAACAGTGGGTTTAAATTTTAAAAACTTCGACAAATTTAGCAGCTATTCACAGTTCTGGTTTACCAAACTACAGTAGCTATAAGTTCTTAAGCAAATTCTTAGTAAAAAATAATTGGTGATGTCTCGTGCAACTGGAAAAGCATGGGCTCGATTTAGGATCATTTAATATGGAAGTCCAGTAGTCACAATGTTACGATTTCCGTCAATTTCAAACGTAACTATCTACCCGAAGCAGCTAATGATACATTATCATCCTTATCATCATCATCATCATCTCCTCCTACGCCTATTGACGCAAAGGGACTCGATTAGATTTCGCCACTCTCTTTATCTTGAGCTTTCAATTCAAAACTTCTCCATCAATCATCTCCTACATCGCGCTTCATTTTTCTCAGCCATGTAGGTCTGGGTCTTCCAACTCTTCTGGTGCCTTGTGGAGCCCAGATGAACGTTTGGTGAACTAATCTCTCTTGGGGAGTGCGAAGAGCACGAAGCTGGTATGAGGCATTTCTAATTTGCTGTGAGCAATCAGACAAGAGTCTCCCACCATCACCAATCCGCAGTGGCCAGAGTGGTGATGAAAATGGCCAAATCCCAGACATAGCTAAGCTTTAAAGGTTTGAAGCCCACTCATGAATAGCAGAGGCAAGGGACAGTGACATTGCCCTATCAAGCAGGACAATGCCCTAGAAACTGACCATATTACATATGATCAGTGCCCAAGCCTCCTCTCCACCCATGCTAGGACCAAGGAGAGCCAGACAATGGCTGCTGATGACTCAGCAGATAGACCTATAGACTCCCCCAAACCCCCCATCCTTAGTTGACAAGGATGGTGGGGTTTCAGCGTACAATGGAACTAATGAGTCAGCGGGACTCGAACCCTAGTCCGGCAATCACCGGGCAAGCACGCTACTTCCAGGCCACCACAACCCCTATGGACTTTGTACTACAGTGGAATTGAGACGGCTGCAATAGTAGTTGTATTTTGGAAAGGTATTAAGGTGAGACTTATAAAACCAGAAGTTATCATCTATTGTAAGAAACGAAATAATTCGAAAAGCGCTACTGTAGTACCCTGAAGACCATAATCACCCGAGACTCTAAAAGAAAAGGAAAAGAAGAAATGAGAAGGAAACTGTTAATAATAGTAACTCGAAATAATAAATGGACGATGCTAATATCACACAACGAGAAGCTTCCGTGCATGAAGGCAGGTGCTCTAACTTACTGTTGGCTCTCGAAGGGATTAATTTTCCCTCTTGAAAATAACACTTAAGAGATCAAACTCTTCTTTTCTTCTAATCTCATCCGGTGATCTGTGCACTATGGTCTCACCATGTTGTCAATAATAACGCGATATTTTAACAAACGTTCATATCCGTACGTATTAGTGCGAATTGTAAATTAAATGTAATAAGTGGTTTGTTGATCCAAATAAAGAAAAATACGTGATGGGATTCGCACCCCCAAACCCCCTTACAGAAACACGGCATCTCTTTATTTCGGAGTCACGAACCCCTTCGCTTTACAGTTCATGGAAATATTAACCTCGGAAACGGTTATAGAAAACGACTTATATAAATGACTCGACTGTAGATTTTCCTAGAACTCGCGGAGGCTTGATTACAGGAGCCATGCTTTGCCAGCTCTAAATCATCATCATCTTCTTCTCCTTGTTCCTTCTCAGCTAACACTCGGTAACTTGAATTAAAACGTCGCTTGACACGAAGGTTTATATCATTAGGGAGTCCGTTCCAGCGATGGTAATTTAGACGAACAAAGGGAGCCTGGAGTGAAGCTGTTTTTTAAAAATATTTTTGCATAAAGGTTTAAAGGCCGATCATGAATGGCAGAGGCAAGGGACAGTGACATTGCACCTATCAAGCAGGACAATGCCCTACAGACTGACCGTATTACATTAATCAGCGCCCAAGCCCAATGAGGGCCAGGCAATGGTTGCTGATGACTCGGCAGGTAGACCTATAGGCTCCTCCAAACCCCCTATCCTTAGCTCACAAGGATGGTGAGGTTCCAGCGACCAGAGGAACTGACGACTTTTAACTTCTTGTGGTACGAAAACTACTTCGGATGAAATATGCGCCTTTGCATTTATGCTTTTAGAATTATTGATTATGTATGCTGACGATTATGATAATACTAGTGTACACAACCCGTCAAAAATGACAGCTAAATATTTAGATTGATATGCGCGCACACGCACCCACCTCTCACCAAGGATGACTATATATATATATATTATATATTATATATATATATATATATATATATATATATATATATATATATATTATTTATATATATTATATATTATATTATATATATGTATATATATTATATATATGTATATATATATATATATATGTATATATATTATATATGTATGTATATATATATATATGTATATATATATATATATATATATATATATATATATATAACCAGACACTTGCTCTTTATTGTATAGGGGAGATTAATATATCTATATAGGGCTTGTGTATTTAGGTAAACACCTTCCACAGACTTGGAAATTGAACAAACTAGCAAACGCAGCAATATTTACTGCAATCTTAAAACCGATGGTCATCCGCTGCTTTGTTTTGCTGACAAGATAAATGAATATCAGTAAAGATATTGAAGCAAATTTGCAGTTTTATGATTATTTTTTGTTCAAATTGAGAGTTGAAATGCAGAATGCTATAAGCGCTAAGGATCCTGTAAGGAGAGCAACCTAGCACGAAAAGAGAGAGAGAGAGAGAGAGAGAGAGAGAGGAGAGAGAGGGAGAGAGAGTGAGGAGAGAGAGAGGAGAGAGAGAGAGAGAATGTTAGAATTTTACCCAAGCATATAAGAAAAAAGATATTTGATTTTTAAAACTATGGAGCTTAATTTTAAACTTCTGAATTACCAGCGATTCATGAATATGGCAGGGAAGATCATTCTATATTTTGGGACACTTAAAACAATACTACCACGTTGGAAGACCCAGGCCTACATGACTGAGGACTAAGAAGCGTGAAGTAGGAAATCACGAATGGAGAAGTATTGAATTAAAAGCTCAAGATAGAGACGACTGGCGAAACCTTCCTGAGGCCCATTGCGTCAATAGGCGTAGGGGGAGATGATGATGATGATGAAAACAATACTTCTAGATAACTGTTATTAGATTGGTTTAACATTAAAATCTGGAATTGGAATTGAGAATGCAATGGAGATTATTGTGCTAATATTACCAGTTATTATAGTTAATAACCAAGCTACAACCATAATTGGATAAACAGAAAGCTACAAGCCCAAATGTTCCAAAGATCTGCAATAAGAAATCCAATGGAAGTCAAGTTTATAGGGTTAATATTAAGATCTGGAATAAGAAATTCAATGGGAGTCAAGTTTATTGGATTAATATTTAAAGTCTGGAATAAGAAATACAGTGGAATTCAAAATTATTGGGTTAATATTAAGATCTGGAATAAGAAATCCAATGGGAGTCAAGTTTATTGGGTTAATATTAAGATTTGGAATAAGAAATCCAATGGAAGTCAAGTTTATTGAGTTAATATTAAGATTTGAAATAAGAAATCCAATGGGAGTCAAGTTTATTGGGTTAATATTAAGATTTGGAATAAGAAATCCAATGGAAGTCAAGTTTATTGATTTAATATTAAGATTTGAAATAGGAAATCCAATGGAAGTCAAGTTTATTGAGTTTAATATTAAGATTTGGAATAAGAAATCCAATGGAAGTCAAGTTTATTGATTTAATATTAAGATTTGAAATAGGAAATCCAATGGAAGTCAAGTTTATTGAGTTAATATTAAGATTTGGAATAAGAAATGCAATGGAAGTCAAGTTTATTGATTTAATATTAAGATTTGAAATAGGAAATCCAATGGAAGTCAAGTTTATTGATTTAATATTAAGATTTGAAATAGGAAATCCAATGGGAGTCAAGTTTATTGAGTTAATATTAAGATTTGGAATAAGAAATCCAATGGAAGTCAAGTTTATTGATTTAATATTAAGATTTGAAATAAGAAATCCAATGGAAGTCAAGTTTATTGGGTTAATATTAAGATCGGGAATAAGAAATCCAATGGGAGTCGAGATTATTGGGTTAATATTAAGATCTGGAATAGGAAATACAATGGAATTCAAGTTTTTAATCCAACTAATTGAGATAAAAGCCAGTAGCTGAAGACCAAACCGGAAACTGATATTCCAATAGCGAGAAAAAGAGTCTGTCAAGATTCAGAGAAAACAAACGATATTAAACATTTGTTTAGGTTTCCACGAATAAGGCTTTTCGGCAAAACAGCAATTAGAACAACCGAAGGTTAGGGTACAATATTAGGTCAGGAAACGTGCCTCACAAAACCTCCAGCAAAGCGGACACCGCACCGTGCCCGCCAGCCTGGAATGCGGGCCACCAAAAGGCAACATATTGCTGCCATCAATTATTCAAATATTAGGAAA